>NC_143055.1:132460075-132611590 GCF_052426305.1 Pelodiscus sinensis | reverse complement strand
AGATGCTAGTCAGATATGAATAGCAAAACAAGAAAAATAGCGTGCACTTTAAAAACAGTTGGCCAAACTGGTGCTAATTCACACTTCTTGTGGCTCTGCAGAAGTCAGTGGAGTTGCATGGGGCATAAAACCATGTACAATTTGACCACACTGTGTTCTATATGATCCAGGTCAGCACCAACTAAATCCAAAAAGATCTCAAGTCATCGTGTTTCTGAATGAAGGCAAAAGGAGGAACAAACATGGTGTACTTAGGCAGACAAAACTGCGATTGACTTCACGGTCCATAGTTCCTGAAAGTCACTTGCTCAAATGGCCTTCATGTGTGGGCAAAGAGCTACCCAAGGAAGAGTGAATCCCACCACATCTTAAATTCCATGCACAAATAATCTCGCGTATCTCCCGGTGTCGCATGGAGTGTCCTGCATTTGGGCTTGGGAAGGTGGAGAGGGATGTTTGACACTGACAAATATTTCATAAAGACAGGGAAGCCTCTGGAAAGAGGGGTGGGGAGAATTAGCAGCATGGGTGGCCTCTGCCAGTAGATACAGCTGCTTCGTGAACGTTCATTTCAATGTTACATCTTGCCGATGAGTGCTGGCCTGGACGTTTTCATCTCTTTGGCAAGAGGGCCAAAAAAATCTACTCGTGTCCTTACTGGAGTATCTGGCGGGGACACAACAGAAGGTGTCAAAATGGAGACAACTTGTATTCTGTTTTGGAACATGTGCAAAAATGTTCTGCAAAACAGTACTGAACCCATCACTCACTTTACAGCTAGGAAAACGCACGATGTCCAATATTCTCAAAAGAGAAAGTTAGCTGGGTTTAGATAGACGTGATTCAATTTGTTGGAATGTTAAATCCACAAGAGCTGCCTTTTTAGCTCTTTACAGATTCCAAGAATGTTTTGGGTGAGAAAATAGATTTTGTAAGTATGTAGATTTTACCTTTAAAAAAAAACGTTGACAGTTTTAAAAACACTTTGATGCGGTTGGCTGCAAGGAGAAGATGGAATTGTCCCACCAGCGACAATGAAGATCACAAGAGTAGAGGACTGCGTCATGCCACGCTAGAAACCTTCTCAGGTGGGTAAGTCATAATCTGGAAAAGTCCCAAGGAATTCTGTGGCGCCTGTTTCTTGCTAGATAGTGGGTAAAAGTCTCAAAGGTGCCCCAAGTGATTTAGGAGCCTCAGGGAGAGATGTGGGAATGGGTGGCAGAGGGTCGTTTGGATCAGGGGACTCTGGAACGGGTGATGGAAACATGTAGTAACAGCAGTCCAGCCTTGAACAGAGCTCTAAACTGTACCTCACTGCTTATTGTAACCCACACAGGGACTGGTTCAGCCTTTCTGCCCCACTAAACAGCATTCTTACCCATGCTCCACAGGGGCCGAGAGATCCATCCTCCTTTCAGGGAAGAGAGCGAGGCCTTGGAGAGGAGGGGGGCAGTGTGAGGATCAGAGGCACAATGCGATAGCTACGGGGGTCTTGCTGGGTATGGCCTGAGACGAAAGGCAAGGGAATGAACTGTAGTTGCTAGGGCACTGCAGAGCAGATGGAACTATGGAGGAATGAAGACAAGGAAGAGCCGGGGTTGAAAGAGAGACACCGGGCCGAGAAGGCGCGGCAGGGCAGGACAGAGGAGAGGTGGAAGACATGGAGCTAAGAGACCTTGGGGAGGAGAGAGGACATGCCACATGGACTGAGGATGCATGCAGCATGAGATGGAAGGAGGCTGGCTGGAGGCTCTAGGAGTGAGTGGATACAGCCAAGAACGGACGATACTTCTCCCATCTCAACCACCCCCAGACATTCTTGAACCAGACCAGCCCAAACAATACAATATTTAAAGTCCAAACAAAACAGACTTGGTTTTTATTGGTTCCAAACCTTCCCCAGCAAAACCAACGTTTTTTCAACCTACACGTTTCAGTTGACATTTCTCAGAGGAGTTGCCGTCCCGGTGAGTCCTGCGCTATCGCTTGGGCTCTGGCCTCAGGCACGTCACTTTGACAATTTCTCCTGCCTCTCAAAAGGGACTCCTCCTCCTCTCTGACCTCCTAGGAGAGCTTAAAGATACATTCATCTGTGTGTGAAGCACTCCGGTACCACAGTACTATTAGACACGCCTGGAAGAGAAGTAGTCCGATTCTCTGTGTAGACAGAGTCTTCCTCCTCTAGTCTCTTGGCCTCCCACATAACCAGCCCCTGGACAAGACGTCTCCATCTACACTCAGCTCCGTGATTGTTCTGTAACTCAGACACCTAGCACCTCTGACATGGGCCCTAAACTGCATGGCCATTTGTTTCAAAGGGCAGCTCTCCAATGCTAAGGAGACGGCTTTTTCTTTGAGAAACAAACGAGGACCCAGAATGGAGAGTTAACTCAAAAAAACCACCATGTCACTCCCATCCACCTCCCACTCCCCACAGCGGTTTTCAACAGGCTTTAAAAGCAGATGCCGACCTGCAAGCCAATCCAAGAAATAAAGGAAGCCGGAGAGGGGAGAGGAAAGTAATAAGACAAAGTATGGCTGTGCCTGATTGTTCCCATAGCCAGCACATCTTCCTGAGTGACAGATCATTCGTCTTTTAACAGCTCTGTTGCCTAGAGATCAGTCTCATGGTTATCAGCTCAACCGACATCCACGGATGCATTTTCCAACAGGAAACCAGATGCGATGGGGTCAGCCCCAGCCCGTGACAGAGACATCTGGGTTAATTATGACTGATGCCGTATCACTTTTCATAAAGCGCACACTCGCCACATCAGGAATTTTGACTGTCATTTATGGAGTGCAGCAAAAGACATTCTCTCTGGAGTTCTAAGGTCAAGGAGAAAAGGGACTGAGTGTAAAATATGCAATTAAGCATGCCAGGGAGGGAGAGGGGAGCAAATACACACACACACACACACACACACACACACACACACACACACACACACACACTCAGGATGTTCTATATTTTAAATCTTTTGCTTTTAATACTTTCTGCAGGACCGATCTTGCCAGCCTTTTCCACGACGCTAGTACCTTACTTCCTTGATTCAATGAGTTTACTCTCCGAAGTAAGATGCTGCTCAACACGAGTAAGGGTGGCAGCCCCAAATATCTAGGGGCACCAGCAGATCATGATATTCCTTGACTTCAGGAAAGTTTTTGATACAGTCACCCAAAATATTCTTGCCAGCAAGTTAAAGCAGCATGGCTGGGATGAATGATCTACAAGATGGACAGAAAGCTGGTAGCTCGTTGGGCTCAATGGATACTGATCAATGGCCGATCGCTAGTTGGCAGCTGGTATAAAGGGAAGTGTCCCAGGTCTGGGTCTTGGTTTGGTCAACATCTTCATTGATGACCTGGATGAGGGGATGGGTTGCGTCCTCAGCAAGTTTGAGAAGACACTAAGCTAGGGGGAGAGGTACCTACGCTGGAGGGCAGGGATCGGGTCCAGAGTGACCTAGATAAATTGGAGGATTGGGCCAAAAGAAATCTGATGAGGTTCAACAAGGACAAGTGTAGAGTCCTGCACTTGGGACAGAAGAATCCAAAGCATTGCTACAGGCTGGGGACTGGCTGGCTAAGCAGCAGTTCTGCAATAAAGGACCTAGGGATTAGAGTGGACAAGAAGCGAGATACACTGCCAAGAAGGCTAATGGCATATTATGGTGCATTAGGAGGAGCATTGCCAGCAGATCTAGAGAAGTGATTATTCTTCTTTATTCAGTACAAGTGAGGCCACATCTGGAGTGTCCAGTTTCAGGCCCCCTGTTACACAAAGGAGGTAGACAAATTGGAGTGAATCCAACAGAGGACAATGAAAATGGTTAGAGCATGGGGGAACATGACCTATGAGGAGAGGCTGAGGGCTTTGGGTTTGTTTAGTCTGCAGAATAGAAGAGCGAGGGGGGATTTGAGAGCAGCCTACAATTCCCCGAAGGGAGGTTCCAAAGAGGATGGAGAGAGGCTGTTCTCAGTAGTGACAGGTGGCAGAACGAGGAGCAATGGTCTCACACTGCAGTGGGGCGGGTCTAGGTTGGATATTAGGAAAAACTCTTTCTCTAGGAGGGTGGGGATGCACTGGGATGGGTTCCCTAGGGAGGGGGTGGAATCTCCATCCCTAGAGGTGTTTAAGTCCCAGCTTGACAAAGCCCTGGCTGGGATGATTGAGTTGGGTTGGGTCCTGCCTTGGGCAAGGGGTTGGACTAGTTGATAACCGTTTATGATTCTATGATGACAACCACTTCTCTTGTGTTTGTTTCACTTTGAGTCTAGGCTCTTTGTAATACATATAGCACCTTACAACCCCAGGCCCTGATCTGTTCCTGGCAGCCCAAGGTGCTGTCAACGTAGAAATAAACAAATAATATAATAGTTTGGATAAGCCCTCAGACACTCCAGTGCTCGTCTGACCTACCCAAACCTACGGAATAAGCAGCAAAATCCTTGTCTGAATGTGTCCTGACATGTTTGCCACGTTTTTCTTTTTCAAATCTTGTGATCCCCAAAGCATTACAACTAAAATTAGGGATAATTTTTTAGCACATCATCTGGGGTGGATGGGGGGGGGCGAATAAACAATTTTCAAATTCATTGCAGAGATGAGCACAAATGAATTACCTGCGGTTTCCAACCCACCATGAATAATTCAAATCCCCCCGTGCCGGCGGATCTAATTAGTAATCAGCCAAACTATTCGGAAATTATCTAGTTTGGAGTTACTCACATCGCAACTCGATTTATTTCCAATCTAATTATTAACCCATTTGCGAGTGCCGGTGCCCTCACCCCGCCTGGCGCTGGCAGCAGAACCCTCCGCAGCACGCACACCGCCCGCTTCCGTTATTAATGTTCCTTTAGCAATTAGCCCCCCTCGTGCTCAGGGACACACGGCATATGTCGCACCGAGAGAGATTTTTAACGTTCTGTGGCGAGGCACCATATGTCCCGCTGGCTCAGGCACCTTGAAATGCAAAGAGATGTCATTAGTGAAGGCCGGACGAGGAGCGTGGAGGGAGGCAGAGCACCTGAGGGATAATATTGACGTGCAAGAATGCAGTCACCTAGCATCGCCTCAGGAGCGAAGGCGTGAGGGTACTGTGAAAAGCGACTTTGTCAGAGATGCCTAGTCAGCCTCCGGATTTACGGCTTCCCACCGGAAGTACAAAAGAGTCATACCATCATGGAACACTAGGACTGGAAGGGACCTCGAGAGGTCATCGAGTGCAGTCCCCTGCCCTCATGGCAGGACCAAATACTGTCAAGACCATCCCTGATAGACATTTATCCAACCTACTCTTAAATATCTCCAGAGACGGGGATTCCACAACCTCCCTGGGCAATTTATTCCACTGTTTAACTACCCTGACAGGAAGTTTTTCCTAATGTCCAACCTAAACCTCCCTTGCTGCAGTTTGAGCCCATTGCTTCTTGTTCTATCCTCAGAGGTCAAGATGAACAAGTTTTCTCCCTCCTCCTTGTGACACCCTTTCAGATACCTGAAAACTGCTATCATGTCCCCCCTCAATCTTCTCTTTTCCAAACTAAACAAACCCAATTCTTTCAGCCTTCCTTTATAGCTCATGTTCTCTAGACCTGTCATCATTCTTGTTGCTCTTCTCTGGACCCTCTCCAATTTCTCCACATCTTTCTTGAAATGCGGTGCCCAGAACTGAACACAATACTCCAGCTGAGGCCTAACCAGCGCAGAGCAGAGCGGAAGAATGACTTCTCGTGTCTTGCTCACAACACACCTGTTAATGCAGCCCAAAATCACGTTTGCTTTTTTTGCAACAGCGTCACACTATTGACTCATATTCAGCTTGTGGTCCACTATAACCCCTAGATTCCTTTCTGCCGTACTCCTTCCTAGAGGGTCGCTTCCCATTTTGTATGTGTGAAACTGATTCTTCCTTCCTAAGTGGAGCACTTTGCAGTTGTCTTTTTCTTTTGCATTTCTTTTTCAAAAGATTGGTCTTTTTCTTCGCTGCTGCGTGCTCAGCCTGGAATCTGCATGTCAGACAGGGTCCTTTCTAACTCACCAGGAGCAACTCTGATGATTCTTTAGCCAGAACCTATCTGAGGCTGCAAAGCACGCTAGGAACAGTTTCCCGTCCGGCTTTGACTCAGAGGGTGACAGGCAGTAAAGCCTCCTGTTAGAGCACAGCTTCTCAACATGTGGGTTGGGGTCACTGAGGCTAATATAGATTTGCTGGTAGCTGGAGATGAACCCTGAGCCCCAGGACCAAAGCTGAAGCCCAGTCTCCCCCACACACACTCGGGGCAATGGGGCTTAGGCATCAGCCCCCCACTCTTGGGGTTATAGCAAAAGCGCTTGTGAACCCTGCATTACAGCGGGAGGAGGAGGAGAGGACCCTGGAGGACAAACAGGAAGAGGGTCTCTTGAGTAAGAAGGGGCCCTTGGTGCGGACGCTTTCCAAAGCAGAAGTGCACTTCGGGGGTTTATCCATAGATGTCGAATTCAGAGGCACTGGAACCATTTCTGGGCTGGGGGTGCTGAACTGCACCCCCCTTCAGACCGGCTGGGACTGAGTTGCCATCTCTCCCGGACCAGCCTCCATTGCTGCAAATGGCGTCTGGTCCATCCAGTCCGGGAGAGTCGGCCACCATCGCCGCCTGAGGCCGAGACCACCACTGGGGGCAGCTGCAGAGCCCTGGGCGGGTGGCAGGACCCTGGGGCTGGCAGGCTGTGGTAGGGCCAGAGGGCAGTGGGACCCCAAGGGCCAGCAGAGCCTGTGAGGCAGCCGGCTGACAGGACCCCAAGACTTGGCAGGACCCCAGGAGGCCGGCAAAGCATGTGGGGCTAGCAGGACCCTCCAAGGGCTACCCAAGCTGGAGGAGCCGACAGAGGGGCCAGTCCCCAGGTGTGGGGAAGCCCTTTGCAAAACCTGGGGGTGCTGTAGCACCTCCTGAACTCCTACTTCCCACGCCAATGGTTGAATTTATCTTTAACGTTGTTTGTAGGGCAATCAAGAATACACAGAGCTACCCTAACAGAGAAGACTCTTTAAATAGGGGCGACCAGCATGTGACCTGTGTGGGACACATAAGCCCACATCTGCCTACTGCAGGGATATTGGTTGTCCTCTGCAGAATACTGGTCTAGCTAGACCTCAGCCTGGCTGTTCTTATGTTCCTAAACTTGATTTGTTCTATAAAGGTCTTTGGAGACGTCCAATTCATTACTTCCCCTGCAATATAGCCCCCCTCCCAATACAACCAGGGGGATTTGATAGCAAACTTCAACTTCCTGAAGGGGGGTTCCATAGAGGATGGGGAGAGGCTGTTCTCAGTAGTGACAGATGGCAGAACAAGGAGCAATGGGCTCAAGTTGTGGTGGGAGAGGTCCAGGTTGGATATTAGAAAAAGTTATTTCCCTAGGAGGGTGGGGAAGCATTGGGATGGGCTCCCTAGGGAAGTAGTGGAGTCTCCATCCCTAGAGGTGTTTAAGTCTCAGCTTGACACAGCCCTGGCCGGGTTGATTGAGTTGGGATTGGTCCTGCTTTGGGCAGGGGGCTGGACTTGATGACCTCCTGAGGTCTCTTCCAGCCCTAGAATTCTATGAACCATCTAAAAACAGAGTGGGCAACAAATCAGGTTTAAATCATGAATCGAGTTTCAAGCGCACAAAGGAAGCAAACGCTGCTCCACAAATCTCTCCAACTGAGAGCAAAGTCTTCTCCACACAGCTCTAAGGAACCCATCCCTTTGGTAACCCTTCCAGGAACCACCAACTCAATGACATTGTGGTTGCACTGATACCAAACCTGTGCTTCTTGCATCATATCCTAGGGCAAGAGCCTCAAAACCTCAATGGTGGCCTAGCTGTGCCAATTAATGTCACTGGTGAACTGAACTCTACGAGGACCATGATCACTCACCTGTTTTTAAACAACCAAACTGTCTTTCGGAGCCTGTCAAAATGTTCGACAGTGTTTGGGACAAAAACGCCTCTTGGAGCAAAACAAAAGTTTCCATTTTCAATTAATGTTTCCCAGTTTTGCAGGGAAGAACCAACAAGGAGGAGAAAAAAAGGTGACGAATTTAGGGTTTTCTATAAAATGATTTGGCTTTAGGGTAAACTTTCCAGTTATCAATTTTCAGACACTGGTGTTCTAATAAAAAGAGTTTCCAGCTTGGGTTTTTCACTGAAAATCCAACTTTTTTTGAGAGACAGACACAGAGATATTAAAAATAAATAAAAATGTCCACCAAAAAAAATGGATTGTTTTAAACCAATTTAACTTTCTTTGTCTATACCAGGAGCTAAGTAATTTTGCAGGAGTAGCAATTAATATGTTAGCTACTAAATTCACCTCACATTCAAAGTCATTGTGATTATTTAAGGAGCCTATTTCAAATGGGGCACTGCAAAGAACCCCAGGCCAGCAGTGTAGGGGGCTGGGCTGCCCAAGGCCCCCTTACTACAGGCATTCACAGCGGCTGCCTCCTCTTCTTCCATGAGCTGTATTCTCCAGGTAGAGGGAGGATCGGTAGAGTAGGTGAGTTGCAATATGATCTCCCTTCAGTGCCTTGATTTCCCTTCCCCACTCTTCACCTGTCTTGTCCGTTGATGGTCCCTGCTCCAAGAGCTTACAATATCTCTGACCATGTCTGTACAGCACCAGGCACAAAGCCTCAGGATGTGATTACAATTCAAGTATCATCAACTCCATATTAATCCACATTTAAAACGGGTACCCATTCTGCTTTTAATTTTAAAAGAGAATAAGAAGTCATTTGAAGCAAGCATTCGTCTCTCAGAGGCTGGGCTTCCTTAGAATATGGGTATTTACAAACACAGCATCTGAACACCTTCAAAAAAGTCACCGGAGGATCATCTAGAGAGAATACGGACTTCTCCGGTTCAGCAAAACCAAGAGAGAGAGACCTGTAATTAATTAGAATTGCGAATGCTTCCTCATTAGTACAATATGTTCTGCTGGAGCTGGCCATGTGGAAAAGTTCTGCCTAACAAAATAGCATAGAAGAAAGCACAGCGCAGTTTATATTAAATAAAAAAAAACCCTGATGCCACTAAAGGAAAGGAATACAGTTATAAATTTATTTCCCTGGCATCTGCCAACAGCCGGAATTTACTGTCTTGCTGCAGTAGCCAAGTATAATAAAACTGATCTGTACACTGTAAAGATCTATGAATAGTTGACACAGAGTTTGCATTACAGCCCGTGGGAACAGAAATGGAATTCTTCTTAAAAACACTGATCTTGGAAGTAGCCCTTTTCCGTTACACATCACAACTAAGCATCCCAGTTTCCTAAGACTTCAATACTTGGAGAGTACAGGGATCATTCCCGCTCCAAAAAAAGTCTAAACCCTCCGAATATAAAATGACTAGGATAGGTGAGATGAAAAAAGCAGAAGAATTAATATACGGATGTATAAGAATGGATCAAGAGACAGCTGGTACCCAAGCATTCAAAACCATCGCGATTGGCTTACAAAAAACAGTCCCAAGACCTTCAAAAACAATACATTGTAGGTCTTTTCGCTTTGCCCTTCATTGCTGGGGAGGGAGGGCGTCTTTAGACTACACATGGGTCACACGTTTCTAGTTTTTCCTCCATGATCATGAGGGTTAGGACTGATTTTTTAATGAAAGCAGAGGTTCTCTCGGCATTGGAAAAGGTTCACAAAAGGGCAACAAAAATGATGAGGGGTTTGGAACGGGACCCATATGAAGAGAGATTAAAAAGATTTGTTTCCATAACACAAGAACTAGGAGTCACCAAATGAAATGAATAGGTAGCAGGTTTAAAACAAACAAAAGAATTTATTTCTTCCGGGGGTGCCTCTCCACACATCCCCTCGGTCACTTGGGACACAGAACATAATTCATTCTGCACACGGACGGAAAACAATTTAATACCAGGGGCTCTGTGTCCCCCATTTCCCTCCTCCCTCCCCACATCTGGGACTCTGTGTGCTCCCACATTCTCCCCTCCCATCACGCTTGGGTCCCCTATTTCCTCCCCTTCAACCCAGAGCTCGGGGTGCCCCCCACAGGAACAAACATCTAAGCCCAGTTGAGTTCCAGTGGGAGCCGAGAGCCAGACGGCTCTTGGTCCCTTTGAAGGTCTCCCCCAAAAGTGACTAAAACCTGGTCTATCCTAAAAAATTAGGTCAGTTTTACGGCCTAAGTCCACCTGTGAAAAATTCACCCCCCCGAGAGGGGTAGGTGAGCCGACTTCAGTCCCCATGGAGACAGCGCTCAGTTAGCAAAAGAATTCTTCCATCGACTGAGCTACTGCTTCTCAGGGAGGCGGGTTACCAACAGGAGAGCCCCTCCTGGCGGGGAAGAGGGTCTCTATGCCGGCGCACTAGTGGTGCTGTGGTAACATTTTAAGAGTAGGCACAGCCAAAGCCTTCAAAAATAGGTGCCTGAAGTTATATGCCTCCTGTGCCTTCACAGGAGCTGGTGGGTGCTCAGCATTTTTGAACCACAGGTCCTGTATCCAGAGGCCTAAATAATGACGGAATAATCTAGCCATGCCACATATTTGCTTTTGTGCTTCTCTGCTCACTACAATCACACCCAAACCAGGTCTATAGACATACGCGCACAAGATGGCGGAGCAGCAGAATTCAGTGAAACTAACACACCCTGAACCCAAAGAGCTCATGCAGGGCATCAATTATTCAAGTGACTAACCAGGTAAGTTGGGGCAGGGAACCTTTTGGGTCAGGGGCCACTGTCCCATCAGTTGGGGGCCCACGCACAAGTGAGAAGTGCAAAAAAATAAAATCCTCACGGATCTGGCTCCCAACTGAGAAACAAACAAACAAACAAGACACTCCCCTCTCACTGAGCTGGGGCACTGGGGCCAAGCCAGCCCTCTGCTCCAGCCCTGTAGGGAGACGGGGGGTTGGGACTCAGGGACACCCACAACAGGAGACATCTTTTTAGAAGAGATCACCCTGCTGTGGAAGGAAGCGCCGAACCTTGCCGTGGGTTGGATCAAAGCAAGTTGGGGGGGGGGGCAGATTTGGCCCCCATGTTCCCCACATCCTAACCTATGCATGCGGTGGGTTAATAGACATACTAAACTGCTACAAGTACGCCATCGTTGCACGTGTGACCAGACAGCCTCATTGTTAGTCCAAGCGTTTCTATTAAACAGAGTCATTTGTGATGACAGGTCTAGAGAACATGAGCTGTGAGGGAAGACTGAAAGAACTGGGCTTGTTTAGTTTGGAAAAGAGAAGACAGAGGGGACATGAGAGCGGTTTTCAAGTACCTAAAAGGGTGTTGCAAGGAGAAGGGAGAAAATTTGTTCTCCTTGGCTTCTGAGGATACACAAGAAGCAATTGGCTTAAACTGCAGCAAGGGAGGTTTAGATGAGACATTAGGAAAAACTTCCTGCCTGTCAGGGTGGTCAAACGCTGGAATAAATTGTAGAATCACCATCACTGGAGATATTTCAGAGCAGGTTGGACAGACATCTCTCAGGGATGATCTAGATGGTGCTTGGTCCTGCCGTGAGGGCAGGGGACTGGACTTGATGACCTCTCGAGGTCCCTTCCAGTGCTAGGACTCTATGATTGTATAATTTTTCCCCATTAACACAGCAATAGAGAGCTCACTAAGCCAGCCCGCTATGAGGGAGGAATTGCAAATTTCTATTTTCTCAAAATAACTCCTTTAATCATGAACGGGGTTGCTGTCACCCCTTCCTGACTGCTAACTGGCCACACCCACCCCTCTGGCACCCTGGCGTACACGCACCCGGAGAGGAAAACGCTGGGGGCATTTAAAGCACTGGCTGCAGCACGGAATACGGTGTTCCGAGCCACAGGCATTTCTGACAGCGGCAGAGGATGTGCGAAAGGTTGGCGTCGTGCTGTCTGCCTCGCCAGCCTTCGCTGCGTGTTGCCAGCCTAGCCAGGAGTACCTCAGGAGGAATAGGCGCGCATGCCGCGTGCTTCACAGAAACGCTGCTTGGGAAAGGGTGTTTCACGATGATAGTTGTTACTATTCTCGCGTCCCTCGATCCAGAGCTGCCAGCACAATCCTACCCAAGCCATCTGCACAGGTCCTGGAGGAGGAAGATTATAACTCGTATATTTTGGACCCTTATACGACTATGTAACATAACACACACCACTCGCTGTGCTTCCGAAGCCCTCCAGGGTCAACCCCCACAAAGCTTTCCAACACGTAACAACAGTGCGGATTTCAAGGCCTCTCTCTCAGGGCCTACCGGGCGGAAGGAGTGCATTGTGGGTCCTTTGGAAGGGCTGGGGATCTCTGCTTCCCGATAACAATCCCCAACAGGTGGGAGTGTCGAAATCAGCCAGCGCTGGCCTAGCTCTGCACCTCCTGCGGTCAAGGAGCGTTAGCTGCCCACCGGCTTCCAGGACAGCAGAGGTAGGCCAATGCTGAGCTGGTTTGAAACCCACCCCTCCCTCCCGCTCCCCTCCTCCACACACACACACGCACACACTTCAATCCAGTGTAAGCAGAAGCACAAATTTATGGCAGTGTTTCACTGGCCTCCAGTCGGGTTTAAAGCTACACTTGGGTTCTCCACAGGGATGTCAGATAGCGTGTGACTGAATAGTCACGTGACCGCCTGAAATGTTAGCGGTTACACGACCGTTCGATAATTCCCGGGGGCGGGGCCGGCAGCCAGTGCGCTCCTGGCCCTGCTCCCGGGGAGCCCCCTGCGCTAGTGTGGGGGGGGCAGGCAGAGCCGGTCCTCGAGGGAAGCCAGTTTAAACCAGCTCGCCATGCAAACCAGCTGCCTGGCGCTGCTGCCTCTGATACAGAGGCAGCAGCATGGGATGGCAGGAGCCCCTGTCCACGGAGGGTCCAAGCTCCCCATGGGCAGAGGTTCCTCCTGGGATGCGGAGCAGCCTCTGTCCATGGGGAGCTCAGACCCCCCCTTGGACAGGGGATGCTTCACAGCAGCCTCCCCCCCTGCTGTGAGGGGAGACAGGCAGCACCTTGGAGCTGGTCCTGGGGGGATCTGGCTTTTATACTGGCTCCCCCAGCACCAGCTCCTGCCTGCCCTTCCACCTCTGCAAGAGGCAGCGAGGGGGGCAGAAGGGTCCATGAAGCTGGCACATGCAGGGAGCTGGCTTGAAAGCAGAGGCAGCAGCATGGGGGGAGGGCAGGCAGATCCAGTGCTCACTCTTAAAGCCAGCTCCTCACGGGCATCGGCTCCCACTCCCCACCCCCTTGCTGCCTCTGATACAGAGGCAGCAAGTGGGAACTGCGGGCGGGGGAATGCATGTAGTCAGCAAGATTAACTGACAAGCTTATCGGGAAATCACATAGTCGACTACACACTAGACTGACATCCCTAGTTCTCCATGGAACGCCAACTTTCACGGAAGTATGGGGGCTCATTGTTCTGTTCCTTGCTGTTTCGTTGGACGTGTCGAGCCCAAATGCTGTTTGCTTTGTGGTGAAAGGTCGACTCCCCATCTCCAGCCAGCATCCACAACGGGCCAGGTTTCGAGATGAGCTCAGCTCCTGGTTAGGCACTGAAACGAAGGGGCCACATTTCCGTAAAGGCTCAGCCAAGTGCAATACGGATAGATGGGCTGGGAAGTTAAGCCCAGAAGGGACCATTGTGATCATCTGTATGACCTCCTAACAGAGGCCCCAGTCTATCCCTCTCCTAGAACATAAGAACGGCCAGACTGGGTCAGACCAAAGGTCCATCCAACCCAGTGTCCTGTCTGCCGACAGTGGCCAATGCCAGGTGTCCCAGAACAGGCAATGATCAAGCGATCTCTCTCCTGCCATCCGTCTCCACCCTCTGACAAACAGAGGCTGGGGACACCATTCCTACCCATACTGGCTAATAGCCATTGATGGACTTAAACTCCATGAATTTATTTAGTCCTCAGGCAAGGAGTTCCACAGATTGACTATGCGCCGTGTGAAGAAGAACTTCCTACTCCTGTAGTAGACCCGCAACCTCTGGCTGAGTTCCTGATGCCCTCAGATCTGTGTTTAAAGGACTGAAGTTGCAGAGAGACACCTTCATTTACATCAGTCCCAACCAGCAAGTCCCCTGTGCCCTGTAGGGTGAAGAGCCAGGCAAACCACCCATTTGTACAATACCCACACCCTCAATGAAACACTAGTTCTCACACAGACACATGTGGAAATTGAAGACACACAGCCTTGCTCCCAGCTCAAAAACAGCTGGCCACATCCTTGCAGAAAAGATCTGTTGATTAACACCCTTGGACGAGAACTAAGCATTCTTACCCGCTTCGTAGGAAGGGTTTTGTCTCAAGTACAGAGGCTGCTGCCCTACTAATTTGCCAATCTCCACCTTTTTCATCGTCTAGCTAAAAACCTAAAGCAAGAAGCCTGGAAGCCGGTGTTTCTTAAAATTTTTAAGACAGAGGATTTTTTTTTTTTTTAGCAAAAAAAGGGGGGGGGGAAGAGGGGTCAGGAGAATGGCCTTTAAGGGCAGCTGCTCGAGAGAGATTCTAATGCCACCCCGCTGATTAGCAGAGTGCCCACAGCGAGGTTTGTGTTTTCCCTTGTGGTGCACATCCGCGCGCACCTTGGTGCACATAACAAAATTGATTCTGCACATGGATGGAAAAAAATCCGCCGATGGGTGGAAAAGATGAGAGGGAACACAGGTTCTGGTCTGATTAGGGCACCAGGCACTACAGGAATACAGTCATACCTCGGCAGAGATAGGAAAGCCGCCTAGAACCTGAGCCTGCCTACCCCGGGTGTGCCCGGTGACCTTTCTGGGGTGCAGGGCAGATTACAATGTAATAGGCCAGCTCTCTATGGTAGCTAAGACGGGCTCAACACCCAGTCTGAGGGGATCAAAGAACCTGGTTTGAGTCCCCCCACCTCCCAATTGCCTGATCCAGGAGGCAGCCAAGAGACCCTTCAGCTACAGGCTGACTATTAAGGACTGCTCTAAATTATGCTAGCACCACTCTGCTGGCTGGGGATACCCAGAATGCAGGGCTCTGTGCGATCACCTCCCGCTTCTTGCTGCCTTGGCCTGGGGGGCCTGGATCCACCGCCCATCCGTACCAAGTCATGAGACGCCCACGATCCAGCCAGCGGACCGGATTTGGGGAGGAATCCCAGTCCCATGCCACCGGAGCTACCTCCCACACACACTCAGGCAGGGCGGGCAAGTGAGCCGATCCAGCCGGGGGAGGCCCTGCCACTCCCCCCTGCCCCAGTCCAATCAGGGGCTGGGTGAGTGGGGGAAGCGTGCAAAGTCTCCTCCCCCCGCCAGGGGCACGGGTACCTAGGGGAACCGCCAGCTGTTCAGAACAGTGGGGGGGGCGTGTGGACAGCTACCATTTCCTCACCTTCCTGGGTCCCCTAGACACCCCCCTTCAAGGCCTCTGGAGGACGGGACACCACGTGGGGCAGGCCTGAGGGATTCAGCCAAAGGCTGGCCAAGGAGCTGGCATTTATTAGCCTCCTCCTGCGGCCATGGGGTTCCTTTTCTGCCCCCCAAACAGGCCCAGAAAGCCGGGCGTCCGAATCCACATTCAGGCACCTCCCCAGGGAGCCTGATTTGAAACACGCCGAGCACCCAGACGTCCCCTCTGGCCTGGGGCGCCGAACCTGTGAACCTCAGGTGAGTTCCGGAGGAGCCCAACCACGGGAGAGGAGCCTCACGCTAGGAAACGCCCGGATTTGGGGGGCAGCCCAGAGCTGAGGAACCACCTCCAGCCCCCACCCTACGTAAACTCTGCCTGGGCCCACCGAGCTTCTCCCGTCCCTCGAGAGAGGCCAAAGGGTTGAGATGCCCCAGAGGGGACGAGCGTGCCCTGCCCCGTTGCAGGGCGCCCATTCTTGGGGGGGGCAGGTAGAGCTTAGGGTGCCCATGGAAGAGGGACTTACCGCTGGCGTGGGCCCCGTGGCTGGGCGTGGCAGCTCTTCCCTGGCCTGCGTCCTGGCCCTCGAGGTCACCTCTGCTCGCGACGTGGCTCTCCAGCCCAGCCCAACGGCCGGTGTTTTCCAGCAGCCCCGGCGTCCTTGCAGCCTTCCCTCGGGCTTTCCAGGCGGCCTTACGGCCTCGGGACAGGGGTCTCCACACCTTCTGCCCAGTGGCTGGGCGGTGCAGCCACCGTCTGCTCCCTCAGACCCTGGCCCTGCCGCCTTGGACTCCGTCCTGCCCTTCTCCGGGCCTTTTCCACAGCCCCTTCCTGGGCTCGGGGCCAGGGTCAGCGCCTGCCAGGGCTTCTCCACAGAGCTCTGCCCTGCCGCTGTGACCCCTCGGGTCTGCAGAGCCCAGAGCTTGCTCCCTCCTCAGCCCAGGAGAGGCCTCCCCAGCCGGCTTCCCTTGCCCAGCCCTGCTCCTTCCCAGCTGCCAGCGTCCCCAATCAACACAGCCCCTCCAGCTGCTCCCCAGCCGCCTGATTGAGCTCACAGTTAACCCCCGCTCGGCCCCACCCCTCTGCTTTGGGTGAGCACTAGTGCAGCAGGGCACGGCCTCGTCTCCCGCCCCGCGTGCCCACGGTTGTGTGGAAACAAGCACGTCCTTCCCCCAGGGAAAGAAAGGGCAACACGTTGTCCTCTTCTCCGATCCTTTTCACACTTCCCCAGCCCTGACTCCTGCACCCCCATATCCCTGCCCCCTCCTCTGAATGCCCACACCCCAGCCCCCTGCCCTGAGCCCCCCACACGCCAGCCCTGACTCCTGCACCCCATCTCCCTGCCGCTGCTCTGAACCCCTTCACCCCAACCCCCTGCCCTGAGCCCCTCACGCTCCAGCCCTGACTCCTGCACCCCCCATATTCTTACCTCTCCTCTGAGCCCCCATACCCCAGTCTCCTGTCCTCAGCCCCCTGCACTCCAGCCCTGTACCCCATATCACTGCCCCCTCCTCTGAACCCCCACTCCAATCCCCTGCCCTGAGCCCTCTGTGCTCCAGCCCTGACTCCTGCACCCCCATATCCCTGCCCCCGCCTCTGAACCCCTCCACTCCAGTCTTTTGCCCTGAACCCCTCATGCTCCAGCCCTGACTCCTGCACCCCCCCATATTCCTCCCCCTCCTCTGAACCCCCCACACACCAGCCCTGACTCCTGCACCCCCATATCTCTGCCCCCGCCTCTGAACCCCTCCACTTCAGTCTCTGCCCTGAGCCCCTCACACTGCAGCCCTGACTCCTGCACCCCTCCACACACACCCCAACCCTCTGCCTTGAGCCCCTCCTTGCAATTGGAGCTTTCTTTCTTTCGAGAGAGTGTCCATGCAGCCTGGATGCTCTCTTTCGAAAAAGCAGGTTGCTTTTTCGATCTGGTTTGGAGGTGTGGATGCTCTCTTTCGAAAGAAGCTTGCAATCCAGACGTACCCAGAGTTAGTCTGTGAGCAAAGAGATGTTAGTGTACGTTTCTTCAGTGTGTGTCTGCGCTACACATAGGGCATGTCTAAATTATACCCCTCTTTCGAAAGAGGGATGCAAATTAGGCAGATCGAAATTGCAAATGAAGCTGGGATTTGAATTTCCCGTGCTTCATTTGCATAAAGGCGGTCACACGTTCTTTCAAAAAAAGGGTATTTCAAAAGTGAAACCACTGTCTAGACGTGGTTCTTTTGGGGGGGAAAAAACCTTTTTCTAAAGATCCCGTGCTCCTTATTTTTTAAGGAGTACAGGATCTTTTGAAAAAGGGATTTTTTCCCAAAAGAACCCTGTCTCGACGGCGGTTTTACTTTCAAAAAGCCCTTTTTCAAAAGATCGCGTGGCCACCGTTATGCAAATGAAGTACTGGAAATCCCGGCTTCATTTGCAATTTCGATCTTCATAATTTACATCCCTCTTTCGAAAGAGGGGTGTAGTTTAGACATACCCATAGAGAGGTACAGTATCTACATAGACACACATACAAATGTGTGCACATGCATGCGCCTACACACAGGCGTGTCTGTCTTCTCCCTTTGCATGGCATTTGAAAAGCAACAGGCTGGGGTTCTAATGTCATTTTAAGATTCAAAAGCCTTTCTAATGCTTTTGGGAAACTCCTGGTACCACTGAACACAGCAGCTGTTCGGGATGCATTGCAAACTTTGCACACCCCCCCCCGCCCCGCCCTTTGCAAGCGTGTCAGTGCCCGGGTGCATGTTTGGGCCTCTATTTACAATCAGAGCAAGAATTTCCGATGTGCTAAGCGCCACCAATTGCATCCAGATTTCCAGAAAAGGTTCTGAGACCAACGGGAACGGCTGCATCCGGCCTCTTCTGAAAATCCTGCCATTTCATTTAGGTGCCCAAAAGAGAAGCAGCTGGGTGCCAGATTGTTTTTACCACCTGGCCGTACGTTCAGCCGGTTTTAATTGCTGTGCCCACTATGCAAGAAAAACGTCAGCAGGAAGGTTGTATTAAACCATTAACCTTGCTGGATGAAATTCTGCATCCGCTGTGCCATGCAGGAAGTTCGACGCCCTTCTTGCTTTCACATCTTCATAGAAAAAAATAAAATTAGGCTTCGTGACCCCAATTTTCTTTAGCCACATCAAAGCTCCTTCTGGCCACTTCCTCCGCTTTATTATCATCTGCTTTTTGGAACAAAAAGACTGTTCACGTATTTCGATATTTGCTTGACTCTCCCGTCTGCTGGGCACATTCTAATCAGCAGGCAGTCCGCACAAAGACAGATTTTCACTTCTCCTCCACAGCCTAAACAAGACCAAAAATAAGAGCTATCAAATGGTAAACTTTTGTAAATACATTTGATCATTACTCACCGGCCCTGCAAATCTTTCAGAGCACTGGACAGCCAGACTAACAGGACACCACAATGATGCTCTTCGCACTAGACATCTTTCTCCCATGCTTTCAATCGCTATCCTAATAGAAATGCATTGCTGCTTTTGTGTCCTTGCCTATTTTGCGTAACAAATCTCAACGGGTCGCTGTGTGCTTCAGGAGATCGCACGTTCTGAACGTGCCTATTTTTTGCAAGAGCAAGTCCTATCTCAGTTAATATATTGTGTTATAGTATCTGTAACCACTGACCATAACTCAGCCAGCACATAACACATTTTCATTTTGTTGCTCCATTATTTCTGCAGCCAGTCGATACAATATGAGGCGAAGCGTGCCTGGCTCAGCACGTATCGATCTGTCCATTTGCTCATTGTTTACATCAAAACATCACTTGTCAGTGCTGCTTCTTTTATGATTATCTTATCCTACAGGAAATGACAGATGCAAAGACTAAATGCTAGTCAATTTCCAAGGGCGGCTGATGTGAAGAACAAAGTAGACGCCCTTTCATCAATATAGATAGACGTGGGTAACAAACAGTTGGAGCCTGATTCTCATTTATATCAGGGCGCCTTTGTTTCCTTCTGGCATGTTAATGTAATTTTATCCACTGTAAAGACCATTTCTATTGCCAGGGTGCTGTAAAGGGGTGTTAGTATAAATGCATATCAGCCCCCTTTGGTTTCTTGCTAAGAGGTAAAAACCCTACTGCTATGTATATTGCAAAAATAAATAATAAAGCAGATCTATATCTAATCCTCATTAGCAATGAATGCTCAACAATCAAGGAAAACACGTGAACTTGTCTAACCCCAAACTCAACTTCATTTGCTCATTCAAAATCCTACTTCTTCATGAAGCGCACGGCCAACCTGCGGAACTCCTTGCCAGAGGATGTTGTGACGGCTGGGACTTTATCTTGCTCTTTTTAAAACCCTGTTAAATTCATGGAGGTTAGGACTGTCAATACTTATTAGCCAGGATGGTTAGGGATGGTGTCTCTAGTCTCTGTTTGTCAGAGGCTGGAAATGAATGAGAGGAGAGGGATCACTTGATGATTCCCTGTTCTGTTCACTCCTTCTGGGGCATCTGGAATTGGCCACTGTGGGCAGACAGGATACTGGGCTGGATGGACCTTTGGTCTGACCCAATATGGCCGTTCTTATGTTCTTACTCTGGTAGTCAAAACCAGCTAATAGACATTGAGGGACCAAACCTCCATGAATTTGTCAGTTCTTTTTTGAACCCTGTTAAAGTCCTGGTCTTCACCACATCCTCACAACATCACAACAGGCTCTGGCAAGTGGTATGATCAACTCAGTGGTCTGATCAGCACCTCAAGAGACAATCTGAAGGGGATCTCTATGACCCAACACTATCACAAATCTCATTTTGCTATCCGTCATAATCTTTAGCTTACAATGTTACCATATTTTTTTCACACCCCCACCGAAACAAAGGCAAAATCCCACTGAAGGAAGATCCATGTATTTCTAATGAATAACACAGCCCTGGTGTGTCCTGAGGTACTGAATTTTAACCTGAAGCTGATCCAGGACTGAAGTTTGGGAATCTTGGGCCGCTGTAATTTTGAAGGAAGCAAGCAATTTGCCCTTTTGGAACCCTGTTCAAGTCCTGGCAAGGAGTTCCACAGGTTGACTGTGCGCTGTGTGAAGAAAAACTTCCTTTTGTTATTTGATCCACTATTTGATCTGAGGAAGTGGGTCTGGCCCACGAAAGCTCATCACCTAATAAACCATCTTGTTAGTCTTTAAAGTGCTACACAGTCCTGTTTTTTGTTTCAGCTGCACCAGACTAACACGGCTGCATTTCTATCACTATTCCTTTTGTTATGTTCTTATGTTCCCAATCAATGACTTTTCCTTTCATAAGAGTATTTTGTGACCCTATAAAATATTGCTACCAACGCGTCCCATCTTCTTAGTGTAGAAAGTATGCTTGTCTGAGGTAGGACATCAGAGGCACACAGACATTGTGTTGGGCATCTGCAGGGGAGTGAATTTCACTGGTCATGAATAAATCCCACTGAATATCAGAATATTTTAACCTTATTTGGCGTGGGAGACATTTTGCCAGCCGATCGTTAACATCGCCTGCCAGTGTCATTTGGCGCCTGACCGAATGTCAGTGACAATGTCACCTCATGTGAGGTGCCTCCATGTTCTATTAGTAAAGATAGCATTTCCTGTTCATCCATTTTACTCTGGCCTACCCACAACGCCACATATCCCCCAGCAAGGGGCTTACCAAAGCCCGCCCTCTTCAGTGCTTCCAAACGGGACCCTCTCCCAGACCTACAAAGCCAGCCCTTAAGTTGTTAAAGGGCTTTGAAAAATGGGCTTTGGAAAGGCAGATACGTTCCTTGGGAGCATGCAGCAGGGCCGGGCATGAATAAATGAATGTGATCAGTAAACCCTTCAGGAAATGATCAATCACTATAGAAAGATAAGTCGACGTGAGGGGGGAAAATCAGACAGCTGGTACAGCCATGCACTTTGGAGTTTGACTGAGGGGATGTGGGTGACAGGGAGTCAGGTCTATTTGCCTTATAAATCTGATTGAGAAAGATCAAATCTAATGGGATTTCTGATCAACTGCAATCATTCCACCAACATAACTCCATGGATGGGAGAGCAGTGAACGGTACGCCGCCCCTCTCCTCGTGCAGCCTGAACGGTGCTGTCAGGTTAAAACAGCCCGGCCTTAGAGTATACATCTCCAAATCACGCCATTGCTCTTAAAGCTGGAGAGACCGTCTACTGAGACTAAGTAGACAGAAGACTACAGAACCGATTTTCAAACGCGCTTGGCACTTCAGAAAAGCACTTCTGAACATCCACACCAGCAGGAGCAGCTGCGTGCTGAGACCTTTAGAAAAACGGGTGCTGTGTCGTGTAGGCAGGAAGTCACTCTCCATTCCTTTTCAAGTCAGTGTTTGTTACACTGTAACGCCAGTGAGTTTTCCCCTTTACCACTTCAAAGCATGTTGCCGATGAGATGGCACAACTCTTGAATTGTTCAGGAGCAGAGCTAAGGGGATTGGGAATCCCATTGCTAAAACCACTGGGAAAATCATGCCAGGATATTTTAAAATCTTCAATTACATTTTGCTGCCTTCCTCGGAATGTAAGGATCCAGTACAACAAATAAACTAAAGAGCTCCTTCTTCATTTGCAGTGTGAAAATGCAGCCATCGCCATGCAAAATTGTGCATGTAGCACCATTGACCCAGTGGAAAATTGTCTGAAGACGTCTCAGGAACAAAGGTGTTAAATCCACCACTCGGCATTCCGTCCACTTCAGTTAACCTCAATGGGCTGGTAATTTCCAAACCTAGCTGAAACTGTTTAAATAACATTATCATCCTCAGGCAAATCTAAGACACAAGTCAATGGCTCAGTCTAGATAAGGAATAGGGGTCAGGGTTAGCTCACAAACGATAATATAAACCTGAAATAATAGTTATCTTGTTACTAGTCTAGACACAAAGTAGCACTTTTTACCTCGGCCATGTCTTCACTACGTGGAAAATCGACGCTGCTGTGATCGATCTTCCGGAGTTTGATTTAGCAGGTCTAGTAAAGACCTGCTAAGTTGAACTCAGAGGATGCTCCCATTACCACCAGTACTCCTGCTCCTCACGAGGAGTAAGGGAAGCCAACGAGAGGGTTTGTTCCCATCAACCTCCCACTGTGGAGATGTGAGAAAACTTGAATTAAGGTACGTCAAGATACGCAAGAGGAGACAAGAGAAAACTAAAGGGTGGATATGATAGAGGTCTATAAAATCATGACTGGTGTGGGAAAAGTGAACAAGGAAAAGTTATTTACTTATTCCCACAATATAAGAACTGGGGTCACCAAATCAAATTAATAGGCAGCAGGTTTAAAACAAACAAAAGAAAGTTTTTCTCCACTTAGCACATAGTAAACCCGTGGAACTCCTTGCCAGAGGATGTGGTGAAGGCTAGGACTTTAACAGGGTTCAAAAAAGAGCTAGGTAGATTCATGGAGGTGAGGTCCACCAATGGTCATTATCCAGGATGGGTAGGGATGGTGTCCATAGCTTCTGTTTGTCTGGAAATGGGTGACAGGAGAGGAATCACATGAGGATTACCTGTTGTTCCCTCCCTCTGGGGCATCTGGCATTGGCCACTGTCGGCAGACAGGACACTGGGCTAGATGGACCTTTGGTCTGACCCAGTGTGGCTGTTCTTATGTTAGTTTATCTTTCCCATGTAATGAACATATAAACTCAGTATAACTGGTCACAAAGTGTTAGTGGCTAACCCTGATCTAATCTCTAATCTAATCTCAACATTTTCTATGGTTCATTTTAGTTTGGCACCTCCAATTTTCAATCCCCTCTCAAATACTCTAAAGCAAGGCTAATCAACTTTGGAAGCCCCGGGAGACACAATGATACTCGCAGCACATGCCGAGGGCCACAACTTAAGTGTGGTTGCATATACATTCAAATATATATGCAAATATATGCAAATTGCTTTTTCACACTGATGGGCATGAATACAAAGATTAAGGCAAGACTACACAACACACAGGCCCCATTGAAGTCAGTTCTGCTGATATTAATAAAAATGCAATAGTTACCCAATTTCCACCCATGTGACAGCACTTTTAATGAGCAATGACAGTCCAGGAATTTAATAACTAAAACGCAAATCAACAGAAGACCATTATGTTGACTCCTTTTTTGTTTTGGCCCCCACATGCGGGTGGCGTGTTGAGTAACCCTGCTCTAAAGAAAAACTGGCACTAACAAATTGAGCGAGAGAGAGAACGCAGAGCAAAGTGGATAAGTGCTGACGCGATGAGCTATGCAGTTCATCCCAAATGAGTGTCCATAAAGCTCTAATACCATGCCGTTCCATATACTGCAAATGTCAGAGTAAACCCATTTCAGGCATTTTGAAAAGGGTATCGGGGCTGTTTGTAGCCAGGGGTCGTAGTTAACCATGAGTCCTATGGCAGAGGGCACAGCAGGAGCCATAAAAACATGCTTAAAAAACCCTCACCTGTAAAAACGGTTTTGCTTTTCTATGAGGAAAAAAAAAGCTTCCCAACGGTAGTGCCAGATCTTTCAAGTGAGTCGTGAGACTCAGTAATAGAATTGTAGAACACTAGGACGGGAAGGGACTCGAGAGGTCATCGAGTCCAGCCCCCCGCCCTCATGGCAGGACCAAGTACTGTCTAGAAAGCTCTCCTGTCGACTGCAAAAGGAGGACACATGTCATGGACAGGTTGGTCTTTTGTTAATTACTAGGAGAGATTTAGCCAGCATTGCTTGGATCCTTAATTCAATTAATTTGGGGGGGGCGGTTTTGGGAAATAAAATGACAACATACACGCTTTGTTTGAATTATTGCTTTGGGATGGGGATGGGGAGGAGGGGTTCAGGATGCGGCTGTCCTGGAGAGAGGGGACTACCCCAGCCCTCTCTCACCGCAGCAGCTTGGGGCCAGGTGAGAAGTGCCTCTCCATAGCCACTGCACCCCCGGCTGGTGCATGTTCCCCAGCCGGGGCAGGTCCAGATTCATCTGCCCCCTACACTCCCCGGGCAGAGTGAGGAATGCAGCAAACTGGGCACTTTCCCCTCGCTCCCTGACCAAGGGGAACAGGCAGCCATGTTCCCATATGAATCAGAAGGGGAAGCTTCAGCACCACCCTACCCTTCCTACAGGGCACGTGGGGGATAAGAGGCTCAGAGCTAGGGCTGTCCTGAACGGGGGCTCACTCCCAGCCAGCCCCTTTCACCTGCCTGGTGATTCTGTCTCTTTTCTACATGGTTTTGTGCCCATTCCAAGCACATCCCATTTTTCTGGCACAACCAAACCATGACCTGGCTTAAAGTCTTGCTAAGAGGAAGCTAGCTGCCTACCAAATTTGGCGTGCCTAGTTCTTACCGTTTAGGAGGAGTTCTTGAACAGACAGACAGACAGACACACATACAGAGGCAGACAGATAGGCAACCTCATTCAAATATATAGTAGAATATTAATTTCTATTATTTTAATGACAGCTGTTTGAAGCCGCTCAGGAATTTGGAATAATAAAAATCAGACCCAACCGAGCTGGATTAATGAGCAGATGGCATGTAAAGTGATCAAAGGTACATGATAAATCGATCACATGGCCCTGCAATATATCAGAGTTATGCCAGCCACATATGTGAGATAGATTTCCCCCAAAGTATCAAACACCTAGCAGCTACTGCTGCCATCAATGGAAGCTCAATATTTCTCAAAATCAGGCCTGTTGCAAGTCAAGAATATATCAGCTAATTGGGGGAGGGAGGATCTTTGAAAAATGCTGATGCATTGAAAACAAAAATGTTTGCCAAACAGTTATAGATTGAATGATCGTCTCCATGCAAAAATGTTGGGAAAAGGTTAGAATTGTGGAAATGAAACAGTGTGACATTTTCGAAATGAAAACTCCCAGGTTTTCAAATTACAAATGACTTTTCTTTTTGGAAAAGTAAGATGATTAACCTAAAATAGTTAAAAGGGAGAGGGTCAAAATCTAAACTAAATGTTCTGATTGACAGAAACCTGAAATTCATTCTAGTTTTTTTTATTGGTTTGCAAATGTTTTCAAGATTTTAACTTTATTCTCAATTCAAGAGGAAGGAAAACTTAGAATTCCCGACAATATTCAAGGGACAGGAAAACCATTCCCTGCCCAGTTTCAATTAAGCCTTTTATGACAGTACCTCGTTAAGGATTTAAGGTCTTGCAACGAAGCAACTACTTTTAAAAACCCTGGCCAAAAATGGTCATCAAATTCATCACATAAAAAGAAAATAGAGAATACTCTTTTCTTGAGTCACTTTCAGTCCTAGTATTTTGGGTATTATTTCTCACGATAGAAGGTCTAGGATTTTCAGAGAGGAGTGTGATTTTTAGATTAATATGTCTCTTTTAGACAAGGTGTTTGCCATTCAATGTGTGTAATAAATGCACAAGTGCCCAATGAAATTGGCTGCCCAATTCCCTTAGTCATCTTTGAAAATCCAAATCACATTATGAATCCAGAATGGCTCGTGTCCCTTTTTTCTCCCTTCCTGAAACCGCTGTCATTTTTGCTCACGCGTGCTGTGTCCTGAACACGTCGGCAATACATAGAACTGCAGAAAGGGCGCCGGCAAAGTTCATTTTGCTTCTTTTTCTGTTATGCAAGGGCTTTCGTGAAGACCAATGTATTCCCGTCATCATCCGCCTTTTCATTTCTAAGATTTACTGACATTTACTTTGGAACCGAGCAATCATTTTCTCTCTGCGAGCAATTTAATTACAGCCGGGGCACGTTCCAAATTGGAGTCCTGCAAACTTTGAGATTCTGGCACCTGGAGTCGGTTCTCCGCGCTCGGCTCCCGTTCAGAGGGCTCAGTGTGCGCTTGATAAAACGCTCCCAGGTTCAGATCTTCCATCTGTTCGTAAAGCACTCACAAACCTTCCAGGAAAGAAGGTCTGGAAGTCACCTCGGCATTTGTGAAGCCAGAGACATCAGGCCATTCGCTGTGTCTAGAGGCCCAGGGCGCTCTTTTCATTTTGATCTTTATTTTCATTTTAATGTTTAGGAATTTTCTTTTTTTCATTTTCGCCATAAGCGATGTTGGCTTGTTACTTTTTTTTATTGCCTGTACACGAATCAAATACCTCAAATGACCAGATATAAATAAAAACAGGGTACAAAGCCTAACTCCCTCATTTTATTAAGCATAATTTCATGACATTGAAAGGTTTTATCCTACTGAGCCCCCGGATTCAAATCCCTGTTCATCTCCAGAAATGTTCCCTTACCCTTCTCAATATATTCCCTCAGCCCCACCTTCCTTGCCTCCCTCGGCCTGCTGGGGTCCAGGCCTGCCTCTGAGACAGGAGACCTTGCGGGAGGACTGGTCCTGCCCTCGGAGTGAGGCCTTGGGGGATTGCCTGCCCCACGCTCACCCCACTGTAGCAGCCCCTCTCCCACAGGGCTACGCCCGGCTCCCCGCACCAGGCGTTGCCACCTGGGGTCACTGGGCTGGTCAGGTTTGGCCCTCGTTGCTCCCTCACGACAAGAGAGGAGCAGCCAGATCAAAGCTGAGGAGCAACCCCCCCCCCATGCCTCAGCTCACAGCCGCCTCCTCCCCCCCAACCACTCAGGTGTGGCCTGGCTGCCCCTCTGCCACAGTGACCGAGGGACAGACAGGCCAAACCAGAGCCGCTCTGCAACTGCCCGTGCCGGCTCTCAGCTTGTGGGGTGGGGAGTCCTCCCCCAACTGCCCCATCCACCCTACGATCCCTCGCCCCCTCCCCATCCATGCTCCTGCCACTCAGCCTTCCCACCGCTCCCTAGAAACACAACCCCCTTTCCTCATGTGGGCAAGACAACGCGTCCCCCTGTGGCTCTCTCCTCTCTCAACCCCCCCACCACCATGGTCCCCTCCTCTTCCCTCAAGAACCACCCACTTCCATCCGGTGCCCCCCACAAACCTCTTCACAGACCTCAGCCCTTCCCCCCCTGCTTTTGAGGTGAGGCCACACATAGGGCAGCCTTCAGGGCAAGGCCGTTGGCTCCCCTCTGGCAGTTCGTCCTGACAGACCAGTAAGTCCCGTTCTAATCCCTAGTGGGAACATGGGGAGCTGGAGAACGGAGGGATAATGCAACTTGCCACAGGTCAAGCAGCAAGGCTCAGGCAGTGGTGAAAGTGAACCCTCGTCTCCTGGATCCCAGCACTGCCCCATATAACCACAAGACCAGCCCCTGTCTCTGTGGTAGCCTTGGCCCGCCTCACATCCCGTAGGCCTTTCCCAGGCCTCCCCAACCCACCAGTGTTCCCTCTCATTTTTTTTCCATCCAGGTGCAGAATAAATTTTATTATGTGCACCTGCGCATGTGCAGATGTGCACCACCAATAGAAAGACATACTGCTGGCTGTGGGCACATTGCCAGTCCACTGGGTGGCCACCCAAGCCCTCCGCTTACAGGGAATGCTGGTCACCACCTACTTGGTGCAGCATGAAAGCACCGGGCCATGCAGTTGGAAGCTACCTGGACGCTACCATTTTGTTGACAACGGACACAGGTTATTAGCATTGTTGGGCATGCAGACTGCAGCACTGCCCAGAACCCCACTGTGCTTGGTGCTGTACAAAACCAGGACAGATGCCCCAAGGAGCTGACAGTCCATTCCAGGTGTGAGGTTCAGTTTTCCCTATAAGCTGAGCAGCGCCCCCAGGAAAGAGTCAGGTGCCATCCAGCTGATTAGCAGAGCAACCACAGCATCCCACAGTGGGCAGCATGTGTTTGTATTGGTGGTGCACATCCACACCTGCCATGGTGCACAGAACAAAATTGATTCCGCACACGAATAGGGAAAAATAGAGGGAACATTGGCAAGGGTCCTGTACCTCTCAGTCCTTTAGACGCATTTTGGGGGTCCGTCCAGCTTGAGACTGAGGACAAAACTGCAGCATTCCCCAGCCAAACCACTCTGTGCATCTTTACTCCATATGGGAAAGGGGGAAGTGGGGATACAGCCACCCGTGTCCAACCTGCCCGGGAACCTCAGCCAGGCCAATCGCTGTGAAAAAGTCCAGGGAGCAGCAGAGGATCGTTAAGCTGTGGGAAGACTGTCTAGTCCAGCGATAATGAGGAGTCTGCAGCACCTTACAGACTAACAGATTTATTTGGGCATCAGCTTTCAAGGGTCAAAACCTCTTGGTCAGATGCAACCCCTCCAAGCCGCAGGCGACTGTGACATACGATGGAGAGGCGGGCCAGCTGTAACGTGTCAAAACCCATCAAGCACGGCGAGCGGGTGTCAATTGCACTCCCCGTCCTAACTCCGCCGTGCACAGCTGTTCTTACCAAGGAAGGTAAGGAAGTTCTGCAGACCGCCTGCTGAAAATTATGCAGTGCAGGCATTTCCCCTCCTGAACAGCAAAAGGTGACAAATATGGGGTAATGAAGTAGAACTTTGTGTTATTTCAGCATGGCTCATCATCGCCACACCGGAGCTGGGAAGCAGGCCGGACCGTGCGTGGAATTTCTTATCAGCCTGAAGCGGGAGTCCGTGACGAGGAGGAATTAGTAAGAGGTTTAGAGTTGTGTAATTAGCTCTGTCTTGTCCTTGGAGGCGAGGCCATGACAAACGCCGCACTGAGCCCGCGCCCATGCAAATTAAACCCTTCACACAACACAGAGGGGATGAAGCTCTGATGATACCCAATTCACGCCATGTCACTGCAAAGCAGGTGAACACGAGAGGTGAAACCTACCCTGTCTCATGTCCAGGGGCCAGGGAGTTACACAGGAGCCCTCTACACACATAAGCACTGCAGGGAGATTTTTCTCTGGTGCCTAAGGGATTTAGGAGCATCATGGCCTTTGGGGACAGAACCTAGCTTTTGAAAATCCCATGCTGCATTGAGGCCGCTGGCTCATCTCTATCTTCTGTAGCACAGAGATGCCTTAGAGAGCCGGAACCCGTCCTGCAAGGCATGGTACCTAAATGTATTCAGAAAGAAGTCCTGCCACAAAATATTTATTGTCCAACTAGCTCACGTTTTTATTAGCGTCCATATTTCAAAATGGGGAACTGTAGTGCAGAGGAATTCAGTCCTTTCTTCAAGGTCACGTCAGGCTTCTTATTCTGGCTTCCTGCAAACCTTGTTGCATGAGGATTAAGGAAGACACCGGAATAGCGATTTATTTCAAAATTAGCGCTGTGTAGACAGCACCAAATTTCAAAATAAGCTATGCAATATGCGTAGCTCAAATTGCGTCGCTTATTTCGAGGTACGCGCTACTGTGTAGACACACCCTAGCAGCTTTATTAGGGCATGAGCTTCCGGGGGGAGGGGAACCCACTTTGTCAGATGAACGGGAGTGGAAGTGACAGAAGCAGGGGTCTATACACGGAAGAAGTTGCATGTGTTAATGAAGCTAATCAAGTCAGGAGGGAAGTGGCTCATTCACAGCATTTGGTGTGGAGAGGTGAATATCCAGGCAGGGGAAATGGCCTTTGTTCTGGTTACCCAGTTGAGATCCTTATTCAGTCCTAAGTGGCTTGTGTTGAATTTGCAAATGAGCTCCAGTTCAGCTGTCTCGCTTTATAACCGGGGTTGTGACATTCTTTGGTAGAAGGCTGGCTACTTTCAAATCCATCACTGAATGTCCAGAGAGGTTGAAGTGTTCCCCTACAGGTTTCTGTGTGTGACCATTCCCGATGTCTAATTTGTGTCTGTTTATCCTTTGGAGCAGAGACTGTCCGGTTTGGCCAGTACACATGGCAGAGGGGCATAGATCACGCTGGTGATCCTGATGGCACGGCTGATGTTAGGTCCTGTGATTGTGCCTCTTGCAAAGATGTGTGGTCGGAGTTGGCAACAGGGTTGCTGCAGAGGTAACCATCCTGAAAGGTAGGAAGCTTTTCCTAATGTCCAACCTAAACCACCCTTGCTGCAATTTATCTTGAGGCCAGCCTCTCCTGATCCACAAACTAGAGCCTTTTCTGTTTCCCTTTTCTAGTTCCTTTCTGCTGTTCCATGATCACATCTGGCTCCGAGTGTGTCACCAGAGGATGGGCCTTGACATGCAGACAGGCTGCTGGGGAGAAGCCACGCACTCGAGAGCACAGAGCTACCATCTGTGGAAGTTCGTCACTTGCTTTGCTTCTTCAAAAGTGGGGCTATGAATCCGCCTTAACCTCAGTCACGTGTGAGTTAAACATTCACCAGTGCCAGCACTTGAAAACTAAACCGCTTAGAAGCACACAGACCTAAATTATTACTAGTAACATGCTTACAAAGAGGAACCGAATAGCATTTCCATGCTCTGTGTGGTTTGTATTACCGCTGATTTTTATATAATCCAATACATTACGGCCAAATCTGATGAGGAAACATCTCACTAGAGTCCCCAAAGGGTCATCGGCATGTGTGTCTCTGATTTATCTGCATTTGATTTCCACAGCACTTTCCCATGCGGCAACCCAACCCACATACAAGTCCCAGTCAGAATGCCTTTTTGGCAGCAGCGTTCTTAATTAAGACAAAGGGAATATTGGTCTGGGCATCAGAGTTGTTCCTATTCATGATTTTTTCTGTTCTTAAGGCCTAATCCTGCATTCACAATAAAAATTCCACTGACTTCAGTGGCTGTAGAATTGGCAGGAAATTGCGCTGAAGTTTCCAATTTGTAGCTCGAAATTCAAAGCATTTACTCACATGAACTATACCAAACAAGAACTCATCCCCGATATTTACCATTTGTGCTCACTGCGGCCTATTGACTAACTGTAGTTAGTTACTACCTTTGGGTAATGATCATTGTATTAAACAGAAGTGCTGACAGTATAAATTATTTTCTTACATAAATATTAAAAGAGGGGTGACAAATGCAACAGGCAAGGGGAATACAGCAGAGTTGAGACACTACAGGTTATGAGCTACCATCAATTATTATTTGAACTCAGGTAGGGTCAAAGAGGCAAAATTTTAATGGGATTTAGGCCATGTCTTCACAACCGAGAAGAGCAATGCTGCGGTGGTCGATCTTCCGGAGTTTGATTTAGCGGGTCTACTAAAGACCTGCTAAATCGAGCACAGAAGGTGATCCCGGAGATGCAGGTACTCCTTGATTCACGAGGAGTAAGGGAAATCGGTGGGAGAGTTTGCTCCAATCAATCTCCCACTGTGGAGACGGCGCAAAGGCCTAATTAAGGTCCGTCGACTCCAGCTACGCAATTAATGTAGCTGGAGAGTTATGCATCTTAATTCGACCTTCCAGGGAAGCATAGACAAGGCCTTAGGCACCTAAACATGCAGGTAGAACTAAGCCTACCAAGATGTTTTCAAACCTCTAGCTCACGCAGCACCCAACTAAGCCCCCTAAATGCCTGTGTTGCGGGTGGATGGCATTTTCAAAGCCGCCAAACACTGTGGCCACTCCACCGCTAAGAAGCCACTCCAAGCCCTCGCTCCAGCCCGGGAAGCCCTGAAGTGGGATTCTCCAGTGAGGCAGGGGAACATCGCTCTTCTCAGAGGGCCAGACCCCGTAGGAACGCACAGAGCGTGCCTCCCATGCATTACCGGTCAGACTGATAGCCATTGGCACCAGCCCAAAGATCACCAGGGTCAAGTGCAAAGGAGCTATCCAGCAGGAGCAGGACAGAGAGGGAGCTGGTTTCAGCTGCTAGGGCACGGGCTACCTCAGTGGCTAATGTGGCTTAGGTGCCTGCCTCTGGGAAAGGCTGAGAATCCCGAACCGGGGGGGGGGGGGGGGGAAGCGGGACTCTTATCTGCAGGGCAACATGGAAGATCAAAAGGGACCTAAGTTTGAAGTGCAATCACTGTAGAACCGAAGCTGGTGTCCAGTTCCAGAGCTCCTCCTGAGTGCTTGTTAGCTCTGTCCAGTGGGAGTCAGAACTTCAGGGTCCATCACTTGCTCTGCTACACACTTTCTCGGAGACCTTAGTCAAGTCACTTGATTTCATCCATATGAAAAAACAGGTGTGCTGTGAAACTAAATCCACATGGGTTCCCAAACAGGGCAGCATGAAGAAATTCCAGGGTCGCACGAGGTGACCCAGCCCTCTCCCCCCTCCCCCCGTCAATTCCCCTCCAAGAAAGAACCCCATCTGTCCATCCAGTCGTGCTGGCTGGGGCAGACTTCAAAATGGCCACCTTAAAAGGGCAATGCCTGCTCTGCTCTTAAAAGGGCAATCTTTGTTTTCTCAACAAGTTTTGCTGCTATTTTGGGGGGGGGGGGGCGTGAGGGTTTCTCAAAAATCAAAAAGGGGGCGTGCTGCCAAAAAGTTTGGGAACCACTGGAAGTGACTGCTCAGCTCTCAGATACCACCACGATGGGAACCATTTAAGTGGATAGATGGAATGCAGTTCAGTTTTCATTTAATCACACAAGAAAGGACTCTCTCCTTTATGGTTTGCTCCCCCGCTATCCCATCCACTCATGCTGGGCTTGTTTTTGTCATTACGGTTTCCAGTGTCCCTAATAAGATATTAATGAGATGCTAATTCCACATGCAAATTACAGGAAACTAGCACGGTAGGGTTGTTATATTTAGTCAGTCATGATTTTAATCGCTGTCTTTACCCATCATGCACCTCACGTCAATTGCTTCTTTACTTGGGTTAGCTGCCTTGCCTTTCAAAAGTGCTGTCGGTGACTTGGAAGCTAATGAAAAACGGCAAAAATGTTGACCGAGCTCAATATTTAAAAAAGCGGGCCCCTAAAGGGACTAACTGCCATTTTTAAACGTGATAATGTCAGTCGTCAATGAGAAGCAGGCACTTAAACACCTTTAACAGTTAGGCTACCAAGTGGCTCGGGGTCACTGGGACTTGGGGTTTTGGACAGACGTGCTTTTGGAAATTTCACCCGACATCGGTAATAAGGCACCCGGAAAAGCGCCCTGCTTTTCAAAAGCGCTGAGTACACAGTCACTGCCACAGAAATCATGGGGAACTCAACACATCTGAAAACCAGACCATTTATTTTGGAGCCTCAATAAGGACGCAAGGGCCAAATTTTCCAAAGAGCACAGCTCTCAGACGGAAGCTATACTCTTCGGAGAAAATCTAGCCCCAATTGGAGGAGCCGAGCCCTTCAGAAAATTAGGCACTGGAAATTTAACATTTGGTACCTACGTTTGAAAACTGCAGCCCCAAAGCCTGTGCACCATAAAGTGGTATGAGGTTACGGCTACACTGCCGCCTTTTTGCGGAAGAGGTTTTGCCAATAAAAAGCACCATGCAGATGGGGCCATTTGTTGGGAAAAAACCCTCTTGCACAAGATCTCTTATTCCTCAAAAATCGAGGTTTACAGGATCTTGCGCAAGAGAGGGTTTTTTTCCAACAAATGGCCCCGTCTACACGAGGCTTTTTATCGGCAAAACCTCTTCCGCAAAAAGAATCGGAAGGAGATATGCAAATGCGAGTGCAATTTGCATATCCTCTTCCGCAAAAAAAGCAGCAGGGTAGCCGTAGCCTGAGGAAAAAGACATGCAGTGCAATCAGCTACCCAGGCCCGGCCCGGCCCTGGGGCAAGGCGAGCCTTGGGCCCCATGCTTTTGGGGTCCCGCGCTGCTGAGTATTCACCATCCACAGGCCAGGCATGGGGTCCCGCTCCCAGTGTCCTGCCTTGGGACCTGCAAACCCTTTAGCCAGGCCTGCAGCTACCAGTAAGCTATTAGGTGGCCTAGTGGCTCTCACTGTGATGTGTCAAAAGACCTGGGTTCCGGTTTTGACCCTGCTGCTGGGAGATGTTGGACAAGTCACTTTCCCTCTCTGTGCCTCAGTTTTACCTCCTGTAAAATGGGTAGAATGGTATTGCCTTCCTTTGTGCAATGCTTTGAGGCGTACTGATGAAAGGAGAACGAGGAAGGATGATTGCAGGTAGTTTTATCAAAATTCAGCTTCAGTGGCATGTGGGCTGGAGAACATGACATGCTTTCCAGCCAGAAGCGGATGGTTATGAAAGCATGTCAGCAGAATTAGCAATGCAGTGCCCGCCTCATGCTTGTCTGTGGTGAGAGAACAGAGACACTTCACAGGAGCACACTGTCCCCTTGTTACGTTACGGGGACATTTTGCAAAGCACTTGCAACAGGATCGACACAGACAAATCCCATTTAGAAGATAACAGGATTACGCCCATGTCGCTGCACGCACCGAGCCTCTGAAAACGTCCCCCTGTGGACTCTTGCAAGAGGAAATGGAAAGTTGAGCCCAGCAGGAGGAGGGGGAGGGGCACGAGCAGCAGGTTGTTCACGATCTAACTCGCTGCCGCTTGCTTGCTGACCTGTGTAACAAGGTGAACCCTGCTTTGTTACAACTCTTCCGCACGACTGTCTTCCCGTTCGCCGTCGCCACAGTAACTCACACTTGGGCAAAGTATTTCGCTCCTGGCCAGGATCTGAAATGCGGCGAGTGGAAGCATAACACTGTTCTCCTAGGTACCCAAATATTGCTTTCAGGAAGATGGGTGACTTCCCAAGGTGCTGAGAACCCAGCTGCTCCCAAAAAGAGGGGAGAAGACACTGCAGCCGAGGAAGCGTGCATGGAGACTGGACTTTCTCCAGTGACATCCAGCAGGACAGAAGGAAGCAGATGTTATGAGCGTAGGCCAGAGGGAGAGACAAGGATGGCAGACAGGTTTAAGCAAAGAAAATATGTTGGAACGCATGCCTGGAGCTCATCAGAAATGGGAATCAATTTAACCTCATTGATTGTAAGCGCTTTGGGGCAATGACGGTCTCTTTGCTCGGTGGCTGTACAGCGCCTGGCACAACAGAGGCCTGCTCCTAGCTACGTGACAAGAACAAGAGTCTCTCTCCTGGGCTTACGCTCCCGCGCTATTTTCACAGACCAGGGTGAGTCAAATTAACACCAACTGAGGACCTGCTGCTCCACGTGTACTGACTGGTTGCTCGTGTTAACAACATAATGAGATGCTAAACAGACTCAGTGGGTGCCCACACAGGGAGTGGCTGGTATTAGCACTGATACAATCAGAGATGTTGGTGAGATGTACAATGGATCTCATTTTTCCTAGGAGGTGGTGAAGAAATCCAGCTGGGTCTGGGTTTGAAAAAAGACTCAGCTCCCATTGAGAACAACAAGGAGAAGGTGAGGCGCAGGCGGGAGGAGGCAGCTAACTGGGAGCAGAGCTCAGCAGACGATCTGGTCCCAAATGTTTCACCGGTTTGCAAAGAAAAAGACCACGGGGATTGTCAGGGAAGGAAAAGACCCAAGTCACAGATGAGGAACTGGGAGATATTTACCCATAAAAATCTTAGAATCATAGAATACTAGGACTGGAAGGGACCTCGAGAGGTCATCGAGTCCAGTCCCCTGCCCTCACGGCAGGATCAAATACTGTCTAGACCAACCCTGATAGACATTTATCTAACCTACTCTTAAATATCTCCAGAGATGGGGATTCCACAACCTCCCTGGGCAATTTATTCCAGTGTTTGACTACCCTGACAGTTAGGAACTTTTTCCTAATGTCCAACCTAAACCTCCCTTGCTGCAGAAAATGACTCTTTCCTCAGTAAATAACCTTAACGGGGAACTGTTAGGACAGATCTTTCCCCGGTGTCAATCAGTATCTCTCTGTCAACATCAATGCTGCGACAGCCGTTTGCATCAGCTGACAACTTGGCCCCGCCTCATGCTTTTCCTTTAAACTACGGCCTCTGTCCTACAACATTACCGAAATCCCTGCAGATCCCCCTCCCTCCCGGTGGCTGCAGCTGGTTTTATTGTTCCGAGGCACCAGACAGTTTCGTTAATAACGGTAAATCCTTTTAGCCCCTGGTTAGCACAGGCCGGGCGGTGATTGACAAGGTAATAAAAGTGTTAATGAGAGAGACTGGCACCGCCAGAGATCAATAGCTGCCAATAAGAAAAACAATTCTGATACTTCATTTTGGAGAATTCCCCCAAAGCGGTTGAAAATACATCACAATAGCTCTATCTGATTGCTTAATAGATAGTCTCTTTTTGGTGTTCCCAGCTAGATATCACAATCAATAGAGAGGCGGGAGGGTTAAGCAGCAATGCTAGAAACAGGACCGAATCTTAGTTAAAATTTGGCTTTTAAGATCGGTAGTTCGGAGTGAGTCCCCCTCTCAAATTTACAGCTGGCTTTCTGGGCCAGTTGATTTTTGCCATATGAAGAGAGAGTAAAAAGACTGGGTCTTTTCATTTTAGGAAACAGGAGACTAAGGGGGAATGATAAAGGTCTGTAAAATCATGACAGGTATGGAGAAAAACAAATAAGGAAAAGTTATTTACTTGTTCCCATAACATAAGAACTAGGGGTCACCAAATGAAATTAATAAGTAGCACGTTTAAAACAAACAAAAGGAAGTTATTCTTCATGCAGCGCAGTGAATCTGTGGAACTCCTTGCCAGAGAATGTTGTGAAGGCTAGGACTTTAACAGGGTTCAAAAAAGAGCTAGATAGATTCATGGAGGTTAGGTTATACGTATTAGCAGGGCTTGCTGAGTGGCAGCAAGCCCCGCTCGCCAGCTGCGCAGATCGCTCTGCGCTGGCTCTTCCGGGGTGTACATTGTTTGTCGAGCCCTGCTTATGAGCCAGGATGGGTAGGAATGATGTCCCTTGCCTCTGTTTGTTAGGGGCTAGAAATGGGTGACAAGTGATAGGTCACTTGATGATTCCCTGTTCTGTTCACTCCCTCTGGGACACCTGGCATTGGCCGCTGTCGGAAGACAGGACCCTGGGCTAGATGGGCCTTGGGTCTGACCCAGTTCTTACATTCTTATGGCAGGCAGACTATTTGTAACCCCTTATTTGGTATACCGCAAATGATTTCCAAATGCTACATTGATGTGATCAGTTCGCTCTGGCATGGAGAGACTGAACCACCCAGACTCTCTCTCGGACCTACCTGGAGATCCATCCAGATGCTATCTGACCTGCAAGGAGACTACGCCCTTTTGGCAGGTGTCTCGGGGTTGTTGAGCCTGTGTGTGTGTAGGTGAACTTGGGTGCACCCACCCCTCCATGCAGGCCGTGCCAGGACTAGTCAGCTAGAAATTACACCCCAGGCCCATTGAGGCACATGGCCTTAGAGGTAGATGGTGCCAGATGACACTCCCTCAGCTGGTCTGGCAGCAGGAGGTAAGTCCCATCGGGCCTAGAGCTGCTGGAGCCACGGCAGCCGGGACGGAGCTCTGCTGGCCGGGGGCAGGGAGCCCCAGCAGCCGGGAGCAGGGCTACAGCCCTGAGCAGAGGCTCTGCCAGTGGACCGGGTGCAGGGCACTGGCCAGGCTGGCGACCACATAGGGAGCCCCGGAACAGCCCAAGCCCTGATCTCCCCTGGTCCGGCAAACTCCCTCCTCGGGGACCGCTCAGGCCTGAGGGTGCGGGAGCAAGGAAGTCGAGGCTGGAGGACTTGAGATAGCCGGTCCTGGGTTTGCTAGCCTAGGGCAGCGGTGACCAAGCAGTCGATCGGGATCTACAGGTCGATCTTGGAGCCTCTGACAGGGGATCCCAACTGGTTTGGCCAAGAGGCTACCAAGTGCCAGCGCTTCAGCTGCTCCTTCCCCCACTGCTGCATCTCTCCTGCCCTTTGCCTTGGAGCTGCCCTTCCCCCGGGAGCCCCCTGCTTTCAGTGCAGGGCAGGAAGAAGAGGGGCGCTGACAGCAAGGTGCCCCCTCTCCCCCTCTGCATCCTGTCTCCACAGAGCAGAGAGGGGGCGCAACAGGACTGGGGATGGAGTCTGCTTTAGGGAGTGGTGCAAGGCCAGGGCAGGGGGGAGCCTGCCTTAGCCTCACTGCACCCCCATCCAGGAGCCTCCTGAGGTAACCAGTGCCCAATCGACCCACATCCTGAACCCCTACCCCAGGCATGAACCCCTCCTGCACCCCAAGCCCTGCCCCAGCCCCGAACACCCCTGCATCCAAACGCTGTCCCAGAGCCTGCACCTAGAACCTCCGACATCCCAACAGCCTGCCCCAGGCTCAGCTCAGAGCCCCTCACACTCTAAATCCTTTAACCCAAGCCCAGAGCCTGCACCTCAATCCGCTGCCCCTGCCTGGTGAAAGTCAGTGAGGATGGGCAAGAGAGGGAGGATGGAGTGGCAGACGGGGCGGGGCCTCGCAGACGGGGCGGGGCCTCGCAGAAGGGGCGGGAGGGAGGCGGAGCCAGGCTATTTATACTTGAGGTAGATCTTGGACTGCACTTGCATTGAAAAGGTTGGCGACCCCATGGCTAGGGATTTGCGTGGCTACACTCGGTTCGAACCCCATCGTAGGAGCTATTGAACTCTGGGTCCCCACCTGGGCCTCCAGCAATTACGCTGCATTATGTGAGCCCAAGCGCAACCCTATCCCAGCCTCCCTAGCACCTCCCCAACTGTGGCCGCTCTAGCTGTTTTATTCCTGGTGCGGGGTGGGGACACTTGGCTGGCCAGAGGAAAACACGGTCAGCCCATGGGATTCTGGGATACTTTTGCCGGGTTCCCCTGCACCAGTCCACTGGGATGCCAGCTACGTTGCCAAGTCCTGGGTCTGGGCTCAACTTCCATCCCTGGGGGTCCTAGGTGAAAGCCCCAGGGGAGCATGGCTTGTGCATTAATGGAAGGGGGTTATGCTCAAGCATGAGTTTGACCTTCGCACATACGCTGTGGTGTGGACATACCCTTAGGCAGGGGCTGCCAATCAAAGGGAAGGAATCTCAGAGGGGCACAGATCAACGCATGAGACTAAACTACTGGGAGGGGCTGAATACAGTCCCGGAGACTCCCACCCACATGGCCAGTCCTTAGCTCCGTCTGTGCATTTAGCACCGGTCTGGGATACTTGGCAACATCGTCCTTTCAAAGATCAGTACGAGACAACATGGGCGTAGGGCAGTATCCACCTAGTCGTGCAGCTGGTCTCACAGGCGGGTTTCTTCCAGGAGAGACAGCACCGACAACAAACAACGAGACGACTAGGCTACACGCAACCCAGTGACCCCTCCCTCCATGACAACTCATCACAAGCACCTCCCTCAACCTGCTCTCAGAAACCAAAGATGCCATGCTCTGTGGGCCACTGAGGGCAGGGGGAGGGCATACGGAGAGCTGGCTGTCTCAGCCCCGCCCCTTCTGACCCAGGCCACACCCTTTCTGGAAGCACGGAACTGCCCCGCCCACATCTTGCCCAGGGGCCCATGCAGGCTGACACACACACCCTGGGGGCACAGTGCACTTTAAAAAGACCAAGCCCGTTATTTCAGGGCCTAAATACGGCATTAGGAGTTGAGCTGAGCCAACTCGCTGATCTCTCAAGTCAGCAGATTGGACAGAATTTATTTTCAAAAATCATTTTGTTTCCCACTGAAATTTAATTTTTTTTGTTCATTTTGTTCCATTGCATGTTGGTTTGGGGTTTGCCTTTAAAAAAAAATCAGAGCTAGAAAACGTTCAAAACTTTCCTCTTGAAATGACAGTTGGACCGTTTCCTTTTGAAAAGGTCACAGCAACCAAGCCCTGGTTTTATTTTACTTGTATTCAGCCAACTTTCAATGGCCGAATTTGACACGAATTTGGGACTTGTTTGGGTCACCCCCAAAGTGCATTGGTTGGCAAATAAATAATTCAGCCACCACGTTTCACTCCCCCTTCTACACAGGTAGAGTTCGGTGTTTCGAAAACCGGCCCCTAAGCTCAGGGCTGCGAGGAGTTCTGAGAGAAAGGAGGCATTTTCCTCCACAGGCCCGACTGGTGGAGAGTCATACTATGTCGGGGCAGGCTGTGAGTTAGCTGCGAGAGTCCACATCCAATGTTCAGCTGGTAGAGATGCAAAACCAGCTAGACCTAAATCCACCCTCCCTTCTTTTCACAGCCTCGACGCATGACACAATTACACCAACCTTGCTGCCAATGAAAAGAGGTGGATAATTAGAGTCAAAGAGCATGAAGGGCTAAGCTGAGCATGAACGAACACCTAGGCGACCCTAGGGGGGGTTGGTTTCTCCCTTTAATTTTATCCCCCTTTTCTCCCTGCCCTGATGCTAAAACTCTGCCCTGTCTGGTGCATTCTGATTAACAGAGGCGGATGCTTTGGAGGTCAGACTGCACAGCATCTTTATCTCCCGGCATCAGCTTGAAAGCCCTGCTCACTGAATTCAAGTGTGCACACATGCGCCCTACATCCGACTGGCCTGTGGTTAACGAGCCAGCCACATTCAGCCCCTAACCTCCCCAGTGGCAGGATGCACGGCGCCTTCGTCTCGTTTGTTGCCACGCACAGTGAAGGCTGAGTCCAATAACATGGCGCCAAACCCCAATGGAAAGACCTCGGTTAACTTCAGGGGGCTTTGCACAGGTGCATGCATATTGGCTGCACCCCCTTGCAGGCTGGCACATGTAAGACACGGCTCCAAGATTTGCTCCGGGTGCAAATGTGAGATTAGAGCTGGTCAAACCATTTCCATTCCAAACAAGTAAGAAAAAACCCAACAGCTGTTCCATTAGAAATGCTGGGGGAGGCCTGGCGAGAACCAAGCTGGGCTGACAGATTTTCCTAAAATCCTTCCTTCTGGAGATGCCCAGTCTCCAGACAGACCCACCAACACCCTGCTAAGCAAAACCAAGGCAAAACATGGCCAAAGCTGTAGGGAGAGATCTAGGTTGGATATTAGGCAAAACTCTTCCCCTAGGCTGGGGAGGAAGCAGTGGGATTGGTTCCCTAGGGAGGGGGTGGAATCTCCACCCCTAGAGGTGTTTAAGTCCCGGCTTGACCAAACCCTGGGATGGTTTAGTTGGGATTGGTCCTACTTTGGGCAGGGGGTTAGACTCGATAACTCCTGAGTTCTCTGCCCGCCCTGGGATTCGGTGATTCAATGACAGCCCAGCTCACAATTGCGCATGAAAACGATTTTCCTGACATCAGAAATGATTATTAAGATGGCAAAGAACTACGGGAAGGTGACTCTTTGTCCAACTTAGCCCGACTCATGGTGAAACGAACAAACAACAACAACGTGCTAACTAGGGGCTTCCAGACACAGCAGAAAACACAATGACCCTGCACAAAAAGTGCCCCATGTTGTTTTGGACCAAAAGTTACAGCTAGATGAATAGACTCTCTTGTTTGTGGAGAGCGCTTCCCACATTGTGGGGGCCTCTATAATCATCAACACCACCACATTTTTGATCTAGTTTGGTGCAATTGCTAAAAAGGGCGCCAATCCAGACACACCCTGACCATTTCAAAAGGCATCACCAAAACGCCCTCTGTGCAGCGGTAACATTTAACGTAACTCATCCCTTACGAGCCCGAAGAACAAAACCGGATAAATTGTCTCAGGATTGAACCAACCCTCTGAGGTGTTCATGAAACAGCCGCAGCAGCAGCAGAAGTTTTCTGAGGTGAAAGTGCTGCTGGAAAGCAAGGCCTCTGCCGAGACGGTCAGACGCGCACGTGTCCGTTTTCACGCATCGCCCTGGCGACACGTTAGCATTTCTTGTTATCAGCCCTGTGCGCAGGCACCAGGTAGGCCAGCCTCACGAGTTAAAAATGCCTCTGACACCTTTCAGTCCTGACTCAAGCAGCGATGCACGAGTATCTCTGAGAGCAGAGCTCGTTTTCCAACGGCCACGATGCCCTTGACCAGGAAAACACCACCAGGGCCCCTTGGCCAGTCCTCTTTCCCTTTCTCCTTCTGAGGGAAAGATGCCCAGGAGCCTTTTTTAGCCTCTTTATTTTTCTCTGTCACATCATTAAAGGTTCAATGAATCTCCAATTAAATCTCCTTGGCTGCTGTCACTGTTTTGATTGATAGGTGTCCTTGGGTCAATCGAAGGAGGACACGCAGTTGTACCCCTCCCCCCTACACACACGCAGAGTCACTATCCATTATCAAAACCCTCGTTGTCATTACCCTCGCACCTCAGTTCATTTACCACAGCGCCGGGGTCGCCATCTAAAAGGGGCAGTAGACAACATTCATTACAAACAAGGGGAAACTAACACATCTGGGAATCGTGTTTCTCCCGGAGATCAACTGCCTAAGCGTTTACAGTCTGTCATCTGAAGGACTCATCCCACCGGATCTCCAGCAAGGAAAACAGCTGGGCTGGAGGCTGAGAGGAGTTACCAGAGATGCAGAATAAAATATTCGCACCTCTTAAGCATGTGCATAAGTTTTAACCCCCTGGTGTAGCCCCATTAACGGTGCTTCATTGCTTCGCTGGATCATGGCCCAAAAGAATGTGTGGGTGTAAATACTGTCACGGTTCTTTACACAGTCCTAGGACGCCAACCAATTGGCAATTTCCTGATCATTCGCTTTCCCTCCTGCCGCAACCCCACTTCAAAAAATGCTGACATCAACCAAAACACCAAACACATCTCCTGACGGGGGCGGGGGGAATCTTTTTGCGAAGTTTGAAACTGTTGGAACTTCCCATTTCCACTTCACGTGGAAAGCTTTGTTACTCTTCCTATAGGTTTTAGAAATGTGCCTGTCCATTCTTCCGTGAGTCTGGGTGTTCAAGAACTCCTCCAAAACAGGAAGAGCTACGACCACCACATTCGAGAGACAGCTTCCTGTCCTCCTAACTCAAAGCAAGGTCAGGGTTAGGTTGGGCCAGGATGCGCGTGGAATGTGACTGTTTCACAGCAAACAGAAAGGGAGGGGTGAGAGAGCAGGGACAGTTATACTCATGAATGACCACAGGAGGGCAGCACATGAATAGCCATTGGCCAGCAGGCCCACCACCACCACAGCCTGCCCCCAGGTGCAGTTGCTGACTGCCACACAGCCTCTGCTGCCCTAGGCTGGCCCATGCCACCCTGGGCTGGCCCTGGGGAGTGCCGGGGGGTGATCTACAAGGCCCCTCCCTGCCCCAACCCAGGCCGGACATGGGGAGAAGCTGTCAGGTGGGGTGTACAGCCCCCAAAGCCAGGCCGGCTCTAGGGAGAAGCCAGACAGCAGGGTGTGCAACCCCCGCAGCCTTGTGCCGGCCCTAGGGAGAAGCCAGAAGCTACCCCCACCTCTTCTCCTGAGTCCCCCTCCTCCCAAACCCCTGCCATGAGTCCGGCACCCTCCACCCAGCCCTGTCTCCCACGTCCCCCACGTGCCTAGCACCCTGCCCTGAACCCCTCCACAACCTCCAACCCTAACTCCTGCACCCCCCACACCTAAAGCCTCCTGCCCTCAACTCCCCACACCCCCGAGTTCTTGCCTGGACTCCTGTGCTCTGCAAACCATCGGTCCCCTGCCCTGAAGTGCCCGAGCAATGTCGGGTGAGTCTTCTAGTTTAGACTATAAAGCGGTAATAAAAAAGGAAAAGTCCAAACAGGAAAGGGGGGGTTTTAATTATCTAAATTAAATGTTGTAAAGGAGCCAAAGCACAGTTTTTTTTTAAAAAAAGATGACTTGACAATTTTCCGATTCTGGATTTTTGTCTCATTTGGGATGGGAAAATTTTTAGCTATCTTGAAAATTTTCACGGGATAGGAACATCAAGTCACCTCCAGTTCTCGCTGAGTCTAATGACAGGCTTAAGATGTTACAGGTGTGCTTTTTGAAAGCTCTTTGGGATGGGATGGACACTTTTGTGCTGTGTTTGTATAGTGCTTAGCGCACTGGTTACTAACTGGGGCATGATGAGCTACCATCAAGGATCACCAGTGCTTTGCTGGATCAGAACCAAAGCACTCAGCACCTGTAAGGATTAAGACTTAAGTGCAAGTGGTAGCAAGAGGAATATTGGGGGAGGGGGGCGGAGAAGGGAAAAAAGAAAAAAAGGAAAAATAAAAAAGAAACAAAGAAAAAGAAAAAAGGGAAAAGGAAAAGGAAAAAAGAAAGAAAAAGAGGAGGAGAAGATGAAGATGGCGATAGCTCCATCCCTTTTATGTTGTTTAAGTACTTCCAGTTAAGAGGAATATTGAAAATAAAAAGGACAAAAAAAAAGAAAAAAGAAAAGAAAAGAAAAAAAAGAAAGAGAAGAGGAGAAGATGAAGATGAGATGAACATCTTCATCCCTTTTACGTTGTTTAATTACTTCCAGTCACAGCAACATTCCTGATGTCCCATAAGGATGTGATGCCAAACTAAGCATACATCTGAGGACAGATTTGCCAACGTGCTCAGCACCCAGCAGGAGACTGTGTTCCCTAGAGGGAGGGAGATGGATTACCCAGTGTTCCCTGGGGGGAGAAAATCTACAAGACTAGCCGTTGCAGTGTTAAATGCCCGTATGGGTAAATAGAGCCCAGTAGATGCCAAGTCAATGCCCAATATGCCACAATGCGCATTTACAGCCAGCCAGCCACGGGAATCATATTTCAAACTAGAATAGCGACAGAAGGATGCTCCTGGATTTTTTTTTCCTAATTCAATTTTCTGTTGCAGCCATCAGCGACTAGTCCGGGGAATTGCTCTCCAGGGTCCTGAGACATCTCTCATTTTAACAGCCCGCTGCAGAAATGACCTGTCCTTAAAATATAAATAAATAACACCTGGGGCTAAACAAAACCCAACTCCCAACTGTGACCGCGCTGAGCACTATTGCCGAGTGGTGTGTCATCGCCACCATTCCAATAGCCGGCGATTGCCCGGAATTAGGCAGAGAGCCAGGGCACGGCCAAGGGTCGGCGAGTTCCCTTCTCATGTAGGACCGATGGATTCCGTTCCTTGCCAAGGTTTCCCTCCACGACAAACGGGCAAAAGCATCCATGTGACACACAGGCTCTAATCTCAGCTCTTTGATTTCAGCTCTGCTCCAATCTCTACCCAGTGCAGAGAGAACTAAAGACACTGGAGCGGAGACGGCTCCATTTGTTCAGTCGGGGGCGTTTTTCAAAAGCTTGTAAGAGATTTAGGGGCACAAGTCCTGTGGAAATCAATGGGAGACGTGCTCCTTAGAATCACAGAATCCTAGGGCTGGAAGAGACCTCAGGAGTCATCCAGTCAAGCCCCCTGCCCAAGGCAGGACCAACCCCAACTCAATCATCCTAGCCAGGGCTTTGTCAAGCTGGGACTTAAACATCTCTAGGGATGGAGATTCTACTCCCTCCCTAGGGAACCCATCCCAGTGCTTCCCCGCCCTCCTAGGGAAACAGTTTTTCCTAATAGCCAACCTAGACCTCCCCGACTACAACTTGAGCCCATTGCACCTTGTTCTGTCATCTGTCGCCACTGAGAACAGCCTCTCTCCATCCTCTTTGGAACCCACCTTCTGATAGTTGAAGGCTTAAATCCTTAATCCAATGGCTCTCAAATCTGGCTCCTCAGTCCTTTCCACTACCCACACAAAGTTGTTTCCTCCCCTATATTTTCTAGTGGTTTTTAGCCTGTCTGGTTATAACTATCCCATTGATGGATCTTTCTGTTTCCTTTGGGAGACTATTACACTCAGCATCCTGCAGCTGTCATGCTTTGTCCCTTTGCTATGATACTGGCCATTGTGAAGCGGGGGTATTTAGACTGCAGTCTTTTCAGGGAAGGGATCGTGTCTCCTTAGCCGTCTGTGCCATGCCCAGTGCAACACAGCCTTGATTTCATTGGGGACCGCCTTGCAGGGCCACTGGAATGCCAACCACAAGGTCTCAGCTGAAAGACGTGCACAAATCCACTGTTTGGGGGGGTCCTGCAAATGGCTGTGTGTGTGTAAACATTGTTTGTGGCACAGCGACATTGTGATATGGTGTCAGCAGCCGGTATTTTCTCCTATGCCAGGGGCCCACTCTGAGAATCCTCTCTAAAACCTCAGGATTAACAAACCCACCGGCCCGCGCCTTGTGTTAATCACAGATGACCGAGTCATGAATGAGGCGTCTGATAATAGACAATCAGTGGCCGGCAGACACCAGCTCCAGGACCGCTGAGAATTCAGCTGGTTACCCAGAGATAAAGACAATTGTGTGTCTTCCCTGATGCCTCCATGTCCACAGACACAAGGCTGCAAAAAGTACACCCAGCTGGCTCAACGAGCAGCACCACACGGCCTTTCCTTGTCACGTATCGGGGCTTCTCTCCTCAGGGAAGTTTGGGCAGCTGTTGCCTACGTGATCATCAGCTGGACTTAGCTGCATGTAGGCCCTGATTCTTGTTCCAGCAGGCAGAGCAGGTCAAAGAACGAACATAAGTCCTCATTCTGCAGAGGGTGCACAGCAATGGCACCGAGGCAAATACACAGGTTTTTGGGGGGTGGCTGATAAGGGGATGTGACTGATGTGACAGGCGGTGATCCCGATGGCTTAGTCTACTGCTCTAGGAGCGGATGAAGAAAGCTTTCAAGGCCTGTTCCTGAGAACTGGGATGCTCTGAAGCGCATGCTGATTTATTGAGCAATGGGTGGTGTGGACAGTTGGTGTTACATAAGAACGGCCAGACTGGGTCAGATCAAAGGCCCATCTAGCTCAGTATCCTGTCTCCTGACAGTGGCCAATGCCAGGTGTCCCAGAGGGAGTGAACACAACAGGGAATCATCAAGTGATTCCTCCACTGTCATCAATATCCAGAAAACAGAGGCTAGGGACCATTCCTACCCATCCTGGCTAATAGCCATTGATGGACCTAACCTCCATGAATTTATCCAGCTCTTTTTTGAACCCTCTTAAAGTCCTGGTCTTCACAACCTCCTCTGGCAAGGAGTTCCACAGGTTGACTGTGAGCTTCATGAAGAAAAACATCATTTTGTTTGTTTTAAACCTATCTATTCATTTAATTTGGTGTTCCTCTTCTCCAAGTCAACGTCTTGATATATCCATGCTCGGAGATAAGTTCTAAGTCTGTGTCTTGGACCCTAAGTAATTTTCAAAAGTTCTGTGCACTCAGGGCCTCTCGTGGAATTAATTCCAAGTGAGCTCCTGAGTGTTTAGAAAATCAGAGCTATTTTTAGATTCCTACTTTTGAAAATCTTGGGGAAGTACTCAGATTACTCTCTGGGAACTCGGAATTGAAAATTTGGCCCATAACGAAAAACACAACTGATTGCAAAAGTGTACTTCACCGCTTGCAAAGAGAAACAGTCCCTTTAGAGAAGCAGTTCTTCCATCTCAGATTTGCCACTGAAGATGATTTATTATTTGCATTGCCCGAGTACCTATGGGGCCCTACAGGTCATATAGACACATACAGATCAAAGAGGCAGATGCTTCCTGGAAGAGCGTACAAACTAAATGCATGGGATTCTTCCTATAAACAGCTGCTCTATGGTTGGCATCATAATTTGTTCCGGGCAATGTGAGGAGAAACTCCTTTAATAATGGTGAGGTGGTAAGCCATTGTGGGGGATGAGGGCTAACTATGTAGAGAAGTGATTTTAGGGGCATGCGTCTATACTGCAGTCAGAGGTGTAATTGGAGCACATGTAGACACACCCAGGGAGCTTGGATCTAGATTGAACAACACTAGCCATGTTGTTGCATGACCCCACTTGGGACTCTGCTACTTACTCCAATGTCTACCCTCTGCCACCACAGCTTCACCACAATTATTATTTGAGCTGGCTCATTGGGTACGTCTAGACTACAGGCTTTTGTCGACAGATACTGTCGACAAAGCTTCTGTCGACAAAGAGCGTCTAGACTACAGCCAGTTCTGTCGACAAAGCCAGCTGCTTTCTCGACAGAGAGTCTAGATGCTCTCTTTTGAAAATGCAGAGTGTGGATGCAATAGCGCCTTTTTTTGACATAAATCTGTCGACAAAAGGTTTACCATCATCGACAAAACTGCTACGTTCTGTTGACTAACTGTTGACAGAACTCAACGGCAGTGTAGACGCAGGTATAGTTTTGTCGACAAAAGTCCACGTTTGTCGACAAAACCCTGTAGTCTAGACACACCCATCAAAGCTGGCTTGGGGATGTCTCAGGTTGCTATGTAGATACATGGGTTTAAATAGCCTAAGTCGAGTCACTTTATTCCTTTTTATTTCAATGGGAGTTATGTGCCTATGGGGATCTGTGCCTATGTCGCTTTGAGGGTCTGGGCCTCATTCTTTAAAATCTGGGTGCAACTGCCTACCCTTATGCCGCACAGGGAATAGAGAGAGAGATTGCTCAGAAAGAGACAGACTCCTGCGGGAAACTGAAGTCCAGCATACAGATCCATAGGGCAGCCATACAATTCTTTATAAGGCAGACATGCCGCCGGTGGGACCCACAGGCACACAAGCAAATGGCAGGATTTGGGCCAAGAAAATAACGTTTCGATGCTTCACACCTGGTGCTTCAAGGCTCCCCCTTTCCCTAGGATGACAAAGTGAGTATTCTTCTAACCACAGCACGAACTCTGCTTTACCACAATGGCATGAGCCGGCCTGTTTCCCCCCAACCCGCTCATGGCTTGGTGTGGTTTTTTGTTCCTTCTAAATCCTCTGCTTCCAACAGCATTTCAGGCCCGAGAACACAGGTGGGGAAAAATGACAGTCGCCCAGCGTGTTTCTATTTAATATCTACGCCACCAGCTGCTGCTCACTTAGCTGATAAAAGAAACAGGGTTAGACAATTTTCAGAGGGGTGTTCTGAAAGCTTTGAGTGGGGCCCAGAATTGAGAGTGTAGTCAATGTGCCGAAAGGTAGTTTCTTTTCACTTTGACTTTTCAATTAGTAGAGACTTCAACAGCCTTTTTTTTTTTTAACAGTACTACAGGCATCTAAAGCCCTGGTCTAACTCTAGGGGAGTTATTTCAAAATAACCCCCTTATTTCGAAACAATAAGTAGGCGCGTCCACACTACCAAGCCCGTTATTTCGAAATAATGGGGTGGTTATTTTGAAATCTGTGCTCCTGCCTTCCTTGGGGAATCACGCTTCTTTCAAAATTGTTATTTCAAAATAGCAGTAGTGTGGATGCTCCGGTGCCATTTCAAAATAACTGTGCACCAGAGTAATTCCAAATAATTACTTCCCAGTGCTTCCTGGGGCTCTAAGTCAAGGTAGCGTGTCCACAATAACAGAGCCAGCCTCAGACTAATTTCAAGGCCCCTCCATAGTAGGGACACGCTATTTTGATTTTGTTATTTTGGGCGTTATTATTTCAAATGTAGTTGTTCTAATAGTTTCCTGGTGTAGACATGCCCTACATGGGCGAATGATGCTGCAGTTTGAATTTATTTCAATCCCTCTAAAACGTTCTCCTCGTACTTGCATAAAGGACTGATGACACATTAGTGCAAAGCAAAAAAGACACAGAGATTATCGCCCCTGGGGAAGAACTTTCAGAGGCACAGATGAGTTAGGCACCCAACTCCCATTGATTTTCAGTGCCTTTGAAAAATCTCCACCTACACACTAAGATGGCTTTTCTCTGCCCATATCCCCTTGGTTCCTAGCAAGTCTGCTCAAGGAATGGCAGATACAGGAAACAAGAGAGCCTGGGCAGAGGCCAGCGGAGTGAAAAGGGAACAGATGATTGCACGTAGCTTCCAATGACAGTTGTATTTCTAAGCACTGGTTGCGTAGCAGTGCCAAGGAGCCCAGGGAAAAGCCCAGGCCGGATCCCCAGGCACAGAGTGACGTGCCATCTCTACACGCACAGCATGAATTACACACTCCATATGAACATAAGAACGGCCACACTGGGTCAGACCAAAGGTCGCTATCGAAGGGGAGTTTGTGGCCTGTGGATTTATTGCCGGGCATAACGCACCGAGAGAGGAGAAGCGCTGGCCGGACCCGCACACAAAAGCTGGCCGCTTCCCCGGCTTGCCAAGCACATTTTCATCTCCCTTTCTGTCAAACGGGAGCCTTCAATCATTTGCCTATTGCCAGGGTTTCAGGAGGCCATCACTCGGACTTTAAAGGCCACCGCTAAACGGAAAGAGATACCCCATGGCAAACTGCACTGTCAGCCACAAACGCTCCTGGTGCAAGGCATTCATGCGCTTCTGAGCTAGTGGCATTGCCCGTCTGCTTGTCACAGGAGCCAGCGATCCCTGAACGTGCAGGCAGCTGCCCACGATGTCCCGTGTAGCGGCTCGAACCCAGGACTGCTGGAGCCGCTCTCTGTGCTCACAGACCAGCGCCATGAGCCGGGTTTGCAAACCCCCCGAGGGCACAGATTCATCGTCCCACCGCTCGGGGGAGAAAGAGGCTCAATCAGGGGGCTTGGCTTACAGCAGGAGCCGGGGGATGGGGCCCAGGCGGGTCAGATCCCTAGAGGAACGGGAGCCACCGTGGCGCCATCCCACAAGGTGACCCTGGAGAAGCGACTCCTGCGGGCTCCATGTTTGGCCTCTCCGTGGAATTCCCTGGCCAAGCCACTCGCTTTGTAAGGGGCCCGTGCCAAACCCACCGAGAAATCGGTTACCTACAAGCAGGCGTGCCGATACCACAGAACGTGCTCTGAGGAGAAGTCCAGGATGCACGTCTTAACACCCCCCCGGCCAGGTCCCACACACCAGGGCACGCCACTAGAGGAGGAGACCGCATCATGGAACAGGCCACCCAAATACACAGCGAGAACCTGCTTCGATACAGAAATACCCCCCCTCGGACCGCACACCCATAGTTGTCACCTAGAGCTGGCCCAACCAACGCAGACGTCTCGAGCCCCGTGCTTCAGGGGCCTGAGAGGCACGGGGGCCGGCAGTAGTGCCCCCGGCTCTGCTCTGCTTCACCTCCCGGCGCTGCTCGGGTTGGGTCGGGGCTTTGGGGAAGGGGCGGAGTGGGGATGGGGGAGGGGCACAGCCGGGGCAGGACCTGGGGTAGAAGGGAGAGATTGACCAGGGCTCCAGGTCCCTCTAGGGATGGCCCTGCCTACCAGCTCTCACTAGTACCTGTATGTGGTAGGTGTCATCACACAGCTATGCCCCGTATTCAAGGGGAACCGCATCCGGAAAGGAAACTTTCCTGAGCCCCCCACCCCACACCCGCCTGCCCTGCAAACAACCCCCAACCTAAGCTCCCCACAGACCAGGACTTACCACCTTAATCTGACACCAGACCCTTGAAGTACAAGAGACAAATCCCGCAGACGTCTCTCCTCTGCTACAATGGTCAACACCCCTCTCCACATCCCTGGGTCCCACACCTGCTACGCTAGCCTCATCCAATGTGCTAAATGCTCCAGCCACTATGAGGGCGAAACCAGACAACCACTGCTCTCCAGCATGAACTCACAGAGAAAAATGGTAAAAGACAAACACCCGTTGCCTGCGGCTGGACACGTCTCACAAAGCGATTTCACTCCATAGCTGACCTCTCAGGTCTCGTCCTCAAAGGACGCCTGCACACACCTTCAAAAGACAAGCCCGGGAGCTTACATTCATAACTTTCCTGGACACTCAAAAGCACAGAGTGAACAGAAACTCTCAATTTATGGCCCACTACAACCACCTGCAACCCATTAACCACCGCCCCCCAGCGATCATGCCCTACCCCCACGACTAGCTGGGTGCTTATGGGCCACTTCATCTCGTCTGGCCCCTTGGAAACTGCATTCATTACTTACGCGAAACAATCCACTCCACCTCGTGCTTTGCTGTGACCTGGTGTGCGTCTTCCAGGCCTGAAGGGGGTCTCTGTGCAGCTCGAAAGCGTGTCTCTCTCACACGCCGAATCTGGCCTGATCAAAGGCATCACTTCCCCCACCTGGCCTGGCTACCGTCCTGGGACTGACAGGGCTGCACCGCCCCCACGTGGAGCTCGGGAATCCGTTCGGCTGATGACCCTCACATCGAAACAGCCGCCGCGCCTACGTTGAGCTGACTGGCTCTGCGGGGCTAGCCGGAATCAAATCCCAGGGCATTTCTCCCCCAGGCTCTGATCTCGCAAGGTGCATAAGCACATGCCAGGCCCGGAGGAGTCCAACTGCGGTCACCGAGACGGGACTTCCAAAGCATCCGACTCTGCCCCCACTGGTGTCCATGGCAGAGTCTACGGCGGTAAGGGGATGAACCTTGCTCTTTGGAGGGCTTTGCCCCAGAGGGCCGAGGCTTTGCGTCCCCACCAGCTTGGCTGTCAAAGTCATTCCAGCTATTTGTACGCACTGGGGGTGCAAAGGGAGCAGCTGCCGTGGGGCCCAGCGATTTAAAAGGGCCCAGGCACACTACCACTAATGCTTTGGCTGCAGCAGTGGCCGGAACCCTGGACCCTTTAAATCGCTGCTGGAGCGCTGGACGATGCTGAGGGAGGCTAGCCCCGCCTCTTCCTCCTGAGGCCCCGCCCCACACCTTGGCACCACCCCCCCACACTTTGCCCAAGCCCCAGCATAGCCTGTCACCAACCCTGTGTACAAACTGAAGGAAGCATCTCTTACAAGGCTTTCCCCGTTCAGTCGCCAGCTAGCTTGCTCCCTCAGGCATCCTTCTGCCTTGAGACGGTCCTTCCTGAATGCGCGGTCACTCGAACCTGAAATCTCCCGGTGCCGTTCCATCTTGAGCCAGCCAGGTGCTGTGCGCTAAGCCTGCTGAAGACAGGCCCTATACCTTTTTCACAAGGTTTGGTGTTTAATAATCGCTTCAAGTGAAATAACCCAATCGCCTGTTTAATTAGGGTGTGCGGCGCATTCCCTTCCTGCTGTTTCGGACCAACTCCTCCTTCAAATTAATCACGCAATATCGCCAAGAGATCGGAAACAATTAAGATCGTCAGGATGAGTCAATCTCAGAGACTCTGAAAATTAGCTGCTCAGCATTATCATTATCAAAGCTCAACTTCAATTGAAATGGAAAACACGGCCGATAAGCTGCCTTCCGTAAATTAAACCTCCGATTTTACCAAAATAAAGAAGGGCACCAAATCAGAATGCGGTAGCTGTCCAGGAGCTGTTGAACAGGGTGTCTGTTATCCACCGGTGATTAAGATAAGTAAGAGAGAGCAAACCCAGGGAGGTAATTGGATTTGCTCAATCCAGCCAAGCTTTGCTTCTGGAACCTGACACAAAAGGGGGCAGCTGTTCTGGACTCCCACCCGCTGAACACAGTTAAGATCATTAGCACAAACCATCAGGCATTGCACCAGGATAATCAGGCTTAGAGCATTGTGGGGCAGCGTGTGCGGGGGTGTGTGCGTATTTCAACACAACCGCCGCTTTACGTTTTCCCTAGGGGCAAGTCGTCAGAACAAGCAATGCTGGAGAGCCGCTCGGATGTCGCATCGGGGTTCAAGAGACCAGACAGGCCTGCTGTGACCTAGAGACCTCCTGCATAACGCAGAAACCAGGGCCTCCTACCTAACACCCAGTTACCTGAAACTGACCTGAAGCAGAGTTGTCAGCCAGACGCTCCATCTCGCTGTGAACACTTGAGGCACAGAGAATCCATCACACCAATCTGCATTTTATTTGTTGCCTTATTTATCTAGCTTCTGCTTCCAGCCTTTGGCCAGCGCTAGGCCTTTATCTACCAGATCCAAGAGCCCTTTACTATAGAAATATTCTCCCGTGGGGGCACTGATAGGCCAGGATCAAGTCACCTTTCTGGCCAGGTCTGCACTAGCAGTGCTTTACCAGAACACTAGTCCAGGAAAGGGCTCCCAGCTTGGACACAGCTACCCTGACAAAGCTGTGCTGTGTGCCGGTGTCATAAAAGCACCCCGGGAGCAAAAGAAGCCAGACCTGGGAAAACGCAGCTTGCCCCCTGCTGCTGCAGCGACGCCGCTGTCGGCGTCGGGATCGCGTCCCTGATCAATACAGCTGCGCCAGCTGAAGTCCGCAGGGCAGGTGTGGCCTCAGTTGCCTCGTCATTTGGATTAATCGAGGGCGCTTGTGGCTGACCTGGAAACGTTCCTCGTGAAATGTGGACAGCAGAAACGGGGTGCAGGAGTCCAGCTGACATTTCAATGACGGAGCAGATCGCTGGTGATCTGCCAGAAGAAAGGAATTAGATTTACACTGCACAATCCTTTGCAATTCTTTCAGGCCTTGATTCAGGCCTTCTCCCTCCCTTGCAGGAGAGCCTGGTCTGCGCTTCACATTTTTATGGGCATAGCTGTGTGAGGGAGGGGGGGGAAGATCACCCCCTAGCCAGTGTAGCCGTGCCAGCAAAACTCCCCATGTAAATGCAACTCTGCCAAGGAAAAATACTTCTTTTCGGCATCGCTAGAGTCCTCTGAGGAGATGCTGAGCCACGGTGTCAGCAGACCGTCTGCCGGCCGACACCGAGTTGGAAAAGGCTCTGGAGTGGACAGAAAGCCTCATTCTCCACAGCTTTGCTCCTTGGGTTGTGCAGACTGCGTGCCCGTGCTACCACGAGGAGTACCGGTAGTTCGGAATAGGACCCTAGTCCGAACTACCTAGTTCGAGCCCCGTGTAGCCGCGCTACACGGGGTTCGAAGCAGCGGGGATTTAAAAATGGCGGCTCCCCGCTTATGCTAATGAAGCCCGGGAAATTCAAAGCCCGGGCTTCATTAGCAAGTGCGGTATGCATACATTACCCCGCTAGTTCGAACTAGCGGGGTAGTGTAGACATACCCTTTCTGCTTTATCCTCGGAGCAGCGGAAAGACTGTGCCAGAAGCGGGCGTGGGCAGGACCATGTGCTGCACCAATCGTGGCTGGGGGTTGAGGAGCTGAAATCCACGGGTAGTCCTCAGAGCTGGCTCGAATTCCCACATGTGACTTGTGAAGGCCCTGGCAGGACCAGAACCATGGAGCAGGGGAGCAAGTCTGAAAGGTCGGTAAGCAGAGACAAGAGTCCGGGGAGATCTTGCAGCCCAGTGAAGAGACAGGATCCACGCCTTGCTCTACCATTAGCTTATTGTTTTGACCTCTTGCCCTTCCCATCACCTCTCCCTCCCTCTGTTTCCATTGTACGCTCTCTGGCAGGGCCTGTCTCTCACTGCGTGTCTGTAGAGCACCTGGCACCACAGAGCCCTCATCTCACCTGCAGCTACGGCAGACCAGAGAATGTAGCTGGTCCCCGGCACAGGCAATCCCCTGACCTTTCGTAGGGGCCCTTTCGAGCTGGCTGCCTGGCGTCTGATGGAACACTTGCTGCTTCTCCTTCTGCTCTCCACCCCGACCAGAATTTTCACAGTCCCGTCCCAGGAGCAAGGAACCCCCTCGGCTCTGAAGTGGTTTCCAAGGACTCCAGACACAACTTCCTCCCACTCCATATGCTCACGCACATCCTCTTTGCTTTGTGTCAGTGACGCAGACAGGCACCAGACAGGAGCCCTGCGGCTGGGGAGACGGGAGGGAAGAAAGGAGAGAGAAAAAACAAGCAGCACTTGAGTAGAAAATGAGAGGCTGCCGTCGCCACGAAGCCGATGACTATTTCAGGGAAGGTTTGGGGGTTGCTTTTTGCTGTTGTGGTAGTTCAGGGTGGCCAACTCATTCTGGGCAAAGAGCCAAGGTATCAGTGGATCCAGCGTGAAGAGCCGGGGCAAAGTTGTCAAGCAAAAAAAAAAAAAAAAAGAAGGGACTGCCCCTTTAAGAAAACACGTATAGAGGCTTTTTGGCCACAACCAGGCTCCCACCGGCCAACGTCATCTTTAATACTTAATCTTTAATGACCACACCGGATGGCTCCCCAGCCCCACGGAGCACAGGGAGCCAGGAGAAGAAGGCTGTTTTCAGGGGAGCCATATGGGGGGGGCTTCGCAAGCCGCACCCTGGGGGGAAGGGATGAGCCGCATGCAGCTCTTGAGCCATGGGTTGGCCACGGCTGTTGTAGTTGAAGGATCAGGGCTGACCGAGCACAACCAGTCCACTGGCTTTAGCCCCAACCCCCGCAATCAAGGGACGCCCACAGATCTGCAGATTTCTAGGCCGCGTCAGCATCTCTGGGCAAGCAGAGAGACACAGAAGAAAGCAGCGGTGCGAAGAGGCACTGGGGCAGCAGCCCGGAGGCCAGAGCACAAAGAGCACACAGAGCCCAACACGGAAGGAGATTGCCCTCGTACGCCTGGGCTAACACCAAAATATCAGGACAGCGCCTTGTCCCTCCCCGTCACGGAGCCCCTAGGCTCGGATGACCTGCGACCCGAGGCGGCTGACCAGTGTGACGTGTGTCCGGGGCTGTGGGCAGGGCTGTCCTCCCTCTCGCTTCCACTGCGAGCCACCTGGAATCCCTCCCTGTCTCTCGCAGGCTACAGGCCGGGAGCTGGGGGGCACAGACAGGCCGGCACAGCAGCGGAGTGGAAGCCAGCCCATCCTCACTCCTCCCAGCAGTGGGGAAATGTCTCCACGTGCTACCCGTCCCCCAGCACTGACGCCACAGCTCCGGTGCTCAGTGGGGACCAAGAGGGTGGTGGCGCGTGAAGGCCCCTTGGCCCTCCCGCCTAGGAGCCGCTGGATGCTCTCTTTCGAAAAAGCCCAGTTTGCGGTCAAGAATGCCTTTTTTCGAAAGAGCTCTTTTGGTAAAAAAGGCACTCTTCCTCGTAAAATGAGGTCTAACGCGGTCGAAAAAACCGCAGCGTTCTTTCGATTTAATTTCGAAAGAACACGGCATCAGTCTGGATGCAAGTGAAGTGTTTTTGAAAAAACCCTGTTGTGTAGATGCTGCTGGACTATTTGCTGTTTTTCAAGTTTCTCTTCTTGACACACACACTGACTCTTTCTGTGCGAGTCACAGAGAAGAAGATCCTATAGGGGAAGGAACCTCCCCTACACACACTTTCCCAGGTATAAAATGGGAAGGAATCGCTCTTTCCCCCTCCCCTTCATCTGTTCACACAGTAAGCTCTTCAGAGCAGGGATTGTGCAGGGTTGGCACCACGAGGCTCTGAGCTCAGTTCGGGCCTCTGCAAGCTACTGCATTGCAGCTACCACTAATAATTATTAATAGCCAACCGACCAGCTCCTCTCCCACCCCACCCCCTCCACGTCGGAAAGCAGCACACGCGGCCCGTTCCAAATCTGTCCAACAACCTTCTCGGGAACCGTATGCCTAGCACTGTTAAAACATACGCAAGTTCAGCTCGGAGTGTTCATAACCTTGGGTTTGATTCTGCCGCTGCCACCGAATCATCTCTTGGTTTCTATTTTTAATCGTCCTGACATTTGCTGTGCTTAGCGCTTTGAAATTTCACTTACAAATAAAAAAGCAGTTGCCTGGAAGTCTGAACTGGGAACACGGAACCAGCTATCCATATTTATAAAGTGCTCTATCTGGGGGCAGCCTGGCGAGGTAATGTCCCACATACGCCCTTTCAGACTTGCAGAATACATTTCAGGGACCAGGTGTTTTAAAACTTCTATTGAGAACAAAATGCAGCCCCTGCCTTAGGCACCCAACTGGGGGCGTTCACTTTTAAAACCAGGGCCCACTTGTAGTGGTTGAGAATGTTTTGGAGATTTGGCCTTATACGTATTTCAACCTGTGGCCTCGATACGACCTCCGCCATGGAACAAATTGTTCTAAACCCACTGTGATTCATAAAATGAGGAGCCGAGGTGATGGACTCTTTTGAAAACACCCAAACACAGGAGACTCAAAGAGAAGAGAGACGGGTTTCTGTTCAGAACCGAAAATGATGTTTATCCTGTTTCAGCTACTCCTTTCGAGTCCATAACGGGGAAACCAAACATCCCTGGATTCTCTGTCGCTTGCAGTCTTGACAGCAAGGCAGGATGCCTTTTGGGGAAAAAACAAAAACCGTGCTGGAGCTCAAACAGAAATGCAGGGCTTGACGAAAACATTGCTGAGCGAGGTTCCCCAGCGTGTGTCAGACTACATGAGTCAATGAGTCCCCCCATTAGAGATTCAAATCTATGAGTCTGTACTGTCTCAGAGCAGTCCTCATTCCTTGTCACTGTCTACATGGGGCAGGTGCTCCCAGGCCTTTCAAGTTGCTCTCAGTAGCAGGACAGCCTCGTTGCAAGGATGGGTGGCTAAGACAAAGGACCAAGCGACGTAGACTCAATCCCCATCGGAGCCACAGAACTCCTGCGTGATTCTAGGCGAGTGACTTCGTGTACCCCACACAATACCTACCCAGGGATTCTACCCATTCCTGACTAGGACAGGTTCAGATCCTCCGGCCTTGAGATCCATCTAAGCTCCTCGATAGGCAGGGGGGTAGAACTTGAGAGACACTGCTTTGTCCTTGATGTGCTGTGGTTCTTTGCCCCATCCCCCACTGAAATCAACCACAGCGCCGCTACTGACATCCACAGGAACAGGCCTCCTCTGCGCAAATGTCCCCTAGGATCCCGGACACCCAAAGGAGGCACCAGGCTTGCACAAGGGCCATTTCTTCACAGACAAATGACGGTGCTGTCTTCACAGACAAATGACGAAGGGAGGGGTGCTCGGTTAGAGTCTCCCTACCTGTCTCCAGAAGCGTGGACTATTGTCAATCTCCTGATGCTCTGCAAAGAGGCAGTGTGCTCCAGTGGTTAGGGCATGCTCCAGTGGCTTGGCCAGTGTCTTGTTGCAGGACCACACTTCAATTTCTCCCACCCTTTGCCTATTGAGCGGGTAAGTAATTGGGGGCAGGGTCTGCCTCTTGCTGGGTCTGCGCAGCTCCAGCTCACAGAATAGTTGGACTTTGATCTCAGCGGAGGCATCAGACCCAGGAAACAAGTTTCCTTTTGGTTCATGAGGGGTCCTTCCTCAGCAGTAGCATCTCATCATGCCACCCACCATGCCATCCTTCATTATGTGCTGTTAATTGACTCGTACTGACATCCGCCACCTGTTCGCTCAGCAGAGCTGGGGGCATTTAACTCATTGGCACCAATGATTTCCTGTCTGTTTCTGCCAAAAGACATTGCCTTGGAAGTCTTGACGGCCAGCGCTAGGAAATTAAAGAAAGCCCACGACGATGCCGTGTTTGGATTCCTCGTTCTCCCAGAAGACCCCCAACGCTGGTCAAGAGAAACAAATCAACCAAGGAATCCAAGCAACGGCACGTACTGAAACGCAAAGATCCCATAGGTGTGCAAGTTCCTCAACTCGGCTATGAAAAGCCCAGATTTTCAGTTGGCGGTATGCGGATTGCATGCCAAAAAATCAGAGGCATAAGTGGGAATGTAGCCGGGTGGAAAGCATTGCCCCATGTTTCCAGATGGAGATGTATGCAAGTCTACTCCAGCAGATCTCTGAACACAGTCAGGGGTCTGGACCCAGTGTAGACAAATGTACAACAAGCCAAGAAGCCAAGAAAAATTTATGCTGCTAGCCATGACACTAGCACGAGGACAGCAGGGAGTCCTAGTGAAAAGCTTCCAGGCAGGTAACAATTCAAGTATTATTTATTCGCTATCGAATTTGCCAATTACCTATTGTTAGTTGCATGGGCTTTTACCTTGTTGTCATTGTTACTTGTAAGTTCTAGGCGGCTCAGTGACTAAACACCATCAGTTTTCAAAACAGCCTTGAAAAACAAACTAAACTGAGCTGTGAGCTCTTCAATATCTCAGCCTCTGTTAGGCCACTACGTTTTCCTCTGTGAGCCAGCATACAGGGGTGAATTACTACTCTGCTTCTGCAGATTCTGTACAAACACTTTTAACACTTTTTGTTAAGTGGATTTTTGCAGGTAGAATCATACAATCCTGGAACACTAGAACTGAAAGGGACCTCCAGAGGTCATCAATTACAGCCCCCTGCCCTCACGGCAGGGCCAAGCACCGGCCTGATCATCCCTGATAGATTTCTATCCAACCTGCTCTTAAATATCCCCAGGGATGGAGATTCTACAACCTCCCTAGGCAATTTATTCCAGTGTTTCACCAACCTGACAGTTAGGAAGTTTTTCCTAATGTCCAATCTCAACCTCCCTTGCTGCAATTTAAGCCCACTGCTTCTTGTCCCATCATCAGAGGCCAAGGAGAACAATTTTCTCCCTCCTCTTTGTAACGCCCTTTTCGGTACTTCAAAGCTATCGTCATGTCCCCTCTTGATCTTCTCTTTTCCAGACTAAACAAGCCCAATTCTTTCAGTCTTCCCTCACAGCTCATGTTTTCTAGGACTTTCATCATTTTTTGTTGCTCTTCTCTGGACCTTCTCCGATTTCTCCACATCCTTCCTGAAATGTGGTGCCCAGAACTGGACACAATATTCCAGTTGAGACCTAATCAGCGCAGAGTAGAGTGGAAGAATGACTTCTCGTGTCTTGCTCACAACATACCTGTTAATGCATCCCAGAACCATATTTGCTTTTTTCGCAACAGTGTCACATTGTTGATTCATGTTAGCTTGTGGTCCACTATGACCCCTAGATCACTTTCTGCCGTACTCCTTCTTAGACAGTCACTTCCCATTCTGAATGTGTGAAACTGATTGTTCCTTCCTAAGCGGAGCACTTTGCATTTGTCCTTATTGAACTTCATCCTGTTTTCCTCAGTCCATTTCTCTAGTTTGTCTAGATCATTTTGAATTATGACCCTGTCCTCCAAAGCCCTTGCAACCCCTCCCAGCTTAGTATCATCTGCAAACTTAATAAGCGTACTCTCTATGCCAATACCTAACTCATTGATGAAGATATTGAACAGAACCAGTCCCAAAAGTGATCCCTGCGGAACCGCACTTGTTATGCCCTTCCAGCATGACTGTGAGCGGTTAATAACTACTCTCTGAGAATGGTTATCCAGCCGGTTATGCACCCACCTTATAGTAGCCCCATCTACATTGTATTACCCTAGTTTATCGATAAGAAGGTCATGCGAGACTGTATCAAATGCTTTACTAATGTCTAGGTATACCACATCCACTGCTTCTCCCTTATCCACAAGGCTTGGGAGAGTGTCTTCTCAGATATCACAGGCCAGGCATTTATATTTATCCAAGTATATATCAAAGATTTTCTGGAGTCATTACACAAAACATTCAGCTCTTGGAGCAGCCCCAGGAGATGTGTGTGTGTGTGGTGACTAGCTTGTCAGCCACAGAAGCTGGGGGTACTGGAGTCTGATTTCTGGGCATACCAGAATTGGTTTGCACTAGAACTCTGTCCATGAGGCAGGAAGGTGGTACATGGAGGATGATCTCATCCAGCCAGCTCAGAAGTGGGAGCAGGAGTTGCCACATGTTGCTCTTAGCTCTTTTGCATGGTGGTGGATCCATCCTCAGCAGATCCCTGTCTGACTAGAAGTTCCCAGTAACTACAATGACCCAAGAGACCCTTGAGTAGCTTTGTTCCCGACAGGAGGGTGACATTGGTTGGCTAGCCGAGTGATTTTCGTATGCTGGCATTTTGTTCAGCTGGGAAGAGGAAGTCCCGGTTCTCTATCTATCCCACAAAATAATCATCATAATACACATTTAGAAGTAACGCATGAATGCACTGATCACTTCCAGCCCATTGGCTGCAGACATATTTAAAAATGACTTTAATACGTATTTCCCCAATGGACCAGAAAGGCTCATTTTGGCACAGGGATGTGCATCTGGAAAAGTTGCTGACACTCAGACTGAGCTCTTTCACCCCTCCCCACGCAGAACACATTAAAAACCAGCCTCGTTCTAGGCATACCCAAGAGAGGGGCGATAACACAGATACTTTCTGGTTTAAAGACATAGGTGCCTTCAAGAGCAACACACGGAGGACCAAAATAGAAATCATGAATAGTGCAGGAATATTACAAATTGGCAGAAGCAAGAACATTCCTCGTTCCAGATGAGCCGATTCTCCAGCCTTCAGAGGCAGAGCCTGACTTACGCTCCTTGCCCATGTCTGGGAACGGGAAACCTTCCTACAACTCTTCATGGGGGACACCTGGACCTTGAGTCCCGGGACTTCGGAGCAAGCGTTGCTGTTTGCCCACTAATATCCTCCTTGGAGTTGATGGGCGGAGCTTCAGCTCTGCACTCCCACCTACCAGGCAGACATTCTTCTGGGTATGTCTATACTACAGAGTTTTGTTGGGAAAACGGCCGGTTTTCTGACAAAACTGGAGGAACATCCACCCTGCGATCCCGTTCTTCGGCAAGAATATTGAAAGAACAGAGGGATTTTCTGGCATTGGTAATCCCCTTTCTACGAGGAAGAAGCCTTTTCCCAAAAAAACTCTTTCGCAAAAAGGCGTGTGTGGACGGGGAAGAGGGAGTTCTTTCAGAAGAGGAAAGGGGAACACACACAGGGGGATGGCTGTTCCATCCATAGCAATCACAGCTGAAATGCAAGAGAGCGTCCACTCAGTCTGGACACTCTCTTTCGAAAAAGCAGATTGCTTTTTTGATGCACTTTTGCAGTGTAGATGCTCTCTTTCCGAAGAAGTTTTTTCGGAAAATCTCTTCCAAAAAAACCTTCTTCCGAAAGAAGCCTACAGTCTAGATGTAGCCTCCCTGGTCAGAGAGCCCAGCCAGCACTGGTCAGCAATCCATTACCACCCCTGGAAATAAGGAAGCAGCTTAGAAGGACAAGGTGCCAGCCCTTGCTGTCAACTTACATGTCACCCATGCTCACAGCTGGAACTAACTTCACAGCCTACCTGCTTCGCTGTGATTCTGTTGTACTTTTCTCATAATTACTTGAATTAAGAGTCACTCTAGGGATAACTGCCTCTCCCGTGTTCCAGTTAAGTGCCTGGTTCAGTGTTGGAGGAAAGCAACTTTTACTGCCTTTGTCACAGACGTTCCCTCCTCCCTTCCTTTGTTCTGCTGCTGGGGAGCGTTCCGGCTGCCTCTCGCGCACCGTAATGAAAGGTCGTCCTTTAGCACCCTCTGCAGAGAAAGCAGCTCCTAACTCTGGGTACTGCCATGTCGGCCACTTAGCACCAGGAGGCAGTTCAGAAATGAAATCAACACTTCTCACCGAATGCTGGGGGAGCAGCAGCCTGTCACTGAATTGCGGGGTCAGAGCGCCGTGGCTGCAGATGCCTCTGACACCCTCGCCTCGGAAGCGTTATCCGATACCGTCCCCTTCAGAGCAGAGAGGCATTTCCTTTCAATTACACGCCGTTCCGAATGAGGCGTCGCGAGGCCCTTCTGCAATCCCACTGGCCTGCCGAGAAGTGCCGGCCTCCATCTGCAGAAGCGTCTCTCGCGTGCTGCCCGCCTCAGGCGAGTGCTCTGTCACACGAAGGGGGGACGCCCCGGGGGCATGTTCGTCAACGGACTTGTCCCCACGAGGCTCTTGTTTCTCCTTTTCTCTCCCCACTTGTGTCTCCTGGAACATCTGGTCCCACCTGGAGCACGTACCAAAGGAGACTCAATCTGGGAAGTCTCTAGGGAACTTTCCTTTCTCTGGTCTGTTACGTAAACGCCTCAGCACGGATTCCTGCCTTCAGCTGGCCTTCCCCCATCTCTGGTTTGGCTGCCCAGGCCCACTGATTGGTGGGGGAGGGGGCAAAGGCATCCGGAGCTCTAGGCCCTTTAAATCGCCGCCGGAGCACTGCACAACTTGCTCCGTGTGGCTCTGACGGCTGCGAGGGGCCAGCACTACCATCCAGGCAAGGCCGCGCCCCTTCCGAGAGCACAGAGCCAAGCCCCACCACCCCACCGTGCCCAGGGCCCTGTGGAAGCTGTTGGCCCCCTTGCAACTACCAATGCACCTCCTGCAGCCCAGCGGAAAGAGCTGCCTTGATCCATGATGTTAGGACATTCTCAGGTAAGGCCGCCTGTTCCTCCAGCATCACTGCCCTGTAACCCCTGTGGTTAGCTAACATTCAGGGCCTGCCCGGTTGTCAATCGAAACAAGCAACAGCAGCCAACGTCCTCGGTCAGAAATCCCCGAGTCTGCCACTCCAGTGAGTTCTGTGCCCAAGAAGCCCCGTTCCTCCTCTTCCTCTCCAGGTCACTGCCGACAGCTTCTGCGCCTGACCAACGCCGGCTGCATGCGATACCCTAGCCCCTGGATTTGCGAGCAGGGAAACGTCTCCACCCAGACAGCTTAGCTCTGAACTGCCATGCAGTCACCTCCTGTATCTACTACCCGACGGGGCTTGATTGTGCCTTCTGTAGAAAGCCAGTGCCTGACATCCATTCACTTGAACAGGGCCTGGAATTGTCTTTGGGTCTTAGACGGTTGGTGGCAGCCTCGTGACATTTCAGCGTAGCCGTATTTGCAGGCGGCTTTGCTAGAAACACAACTGGGGCTCTCAGCCTCATACCATACGGCATTGGTAAAAGCTGTTACTTTACCACTCCCAGAAGCATACTTGGTGGCGTAGAAGTCTGGCCCCGGCCTCCGAAAATGCCTGATTTCAGCCAATGGTGAATATGGGCATTTATTGGCCCTGCAAAGCACGGAAGCAAGTGCTTAACTTTAAGCACTGGAGTAATTCCATTTCGATTCATCAGCAGATGCAGCTCAATAATTCAATCGATTGAGAAAAGAGGCTCAACGTTGTCCCTCGACTATGACACTGACCCAAGTGACTTTCACAAACCCTTTACCTTCTCTCTGCCTCTGTTTCCCCTCCCACCATGTGCTTCTGGAGACCGTAAGGTTCTCAGAGCAGGAGCTCTCTGTACGGCATCTCACCCAGCGGGGCCTCCAGAGGCCACTGCAATATAAATGTAAAATAACAGCTGTTGTAAAACCCTCCGACCCACTCCATCACGGACCCCCTGGGGCCCCCAACCAGGCATCAACATTCAAGTACTTCCCTTCAAGGTGATCCAATTTTATACAAGGGAGAAGCGGCCACGGGGGAGGAGGGAACAGCCGCCTTTTCCTTGACACAAGAAAAATAACTTTGCCTCGCTCTTCCTTTGGAATACACAACGGATGGCCCGGACCTGCAGTCCTTGTTTCCACACAAAGTCCTACCCCTTTCAATGGGAGAACAGACACACTGGTGGCACGGGTGCTCTGTGCCCAGTGCTGCCTGGCTCTCCCTGCCACGCATCGCCATAGCTGGCCACTTGGAGAAGGATCGCCCGTTTTCCACCCCAGTCCGTGACTTCCGTGGCAAAGCCCCCCGCTTAGAACTCTACCCCGGCGACAGGAAAGTAACCCGTCTGGCTTGTCATGTGTTGGCATTACAGTCCTCGTGTCTCTATCAGCCTGACAGCCGGTCACAGCCGTCCAGTAGCAGAGACGGACAGCTGGCCTGCGCACCAGTCAGACATGATTACAGCCCTGCTAAATGTTTAGTCTGCCAGGGAGCGCACATTGTCCTCATCACAGTGCGCAGCAGGATCAAATTGGCTGCAAATTACACTCTGGAACCCTGAGACTGGAGAGATGGTCAAAGGTCTCCTATGCCCAGCCGTGTTCTGCCTGCAAAGCATCTGTGCGCTGTGGAGACATTCGCTCACACCAGGAGGAACCAGGGAGGACGCAAGTGGCTGCTTCAGGGATCCAGTCCCCGCCCTGGACGGCCAAGGGAACTGGTCCATGCCCGGGGAAAGGAACTGAAGGAGGGATGGTGTTCGGCAGGAGTAAGAGAGGGATCTTTGGCACAGACGGTTAGTTAAGGGCCCATAGCGTCTAAGGCCAAAAGGACAACCAGAAACGGGAGCTGGCAGAAACGCTGGGCAAAATGGGAAGGGCAACTCTACGCACCCAGAATGGGTGGGGCCTCAGAAGGGGCGGGGCTGCGGGCTAGCCACCCGGCTCTCCAGCTGCAATTTAAAGGCCTGGAGCTACCATCACTCCTGCAGTAGCCTTGGCGGTGGCTGGGATTCCCAGCACCTTTTTTATCACCGGTTCCCAGGAGAGCTGCCCCCACACTGGCGGGTCAGCCACCAAATTATTTCCTTTGGCCTGTGCCTCGCAGGCCAGCACCGTCCCCCCACACACCACGCCAGCCGCCAGAATTAAACCCACGTCCGACAGCCCTCAGAAGGCAAAGGGTAGACTGCAGGTCTGCGCCATCCGTTGTTTGTATTCCAAGGCAGAGACTAGGAGTCACCAAGGTGCGCTCATTAAGTGTCAGATCACCAGGTGATCCTAGCAAGTTACTCATGCCCCATGCAGCAGACGAAGGGGGAAACCCCACAAGAGCCCCACCCATCGAACATGGGGGAAAATCCCTTCACAGCCCCACCCATGGCGATCACTAGACCCTGACCACGTCGGCAAGAACCAGCCAGCCCAACACCTGAGAGACACGATGCTTGTGCCACCTGCCAACTTGGCCCTCCTTTTCCAGTGTCCCATCTCTGGCCGTGAAAGGAGACGACACACCCCAGGATATACAGGGAGGGGGGAAAAAATCCCTTACCGACCCCTACAGGCATCATGGGAGGCTGTCAATGTTTTCATGCGTTTCTCAGCGCGGTGCTGCAAGACCTCGGTGACTGGGGGCGCAACACCCATTTCTAGACATGGTTTAGGCAGCTGGAGCTGTAGGAGAAATCTTTTAGTTGTGGACAGTGAGGGTGCAAGTTGGGATTGTTTCTCTCCAGGGCAGCAGCCGCTAATGATGAAAAGACAGTCCCTGTGCTGAAGAGCTGGCGGGCTAAAGGTTGGGTAAGCAGGGATAGGTCAGTACAACAATACCTGCATCCTGCTTCAAAGGCCTTTTAAGACTTCACTTGAAAGCGAATCCTCTGAACTGTCATTCATGCTTAAATTCGACACTTTACACTCAAGTTTGAATAAAGACGCTAATTATCTTCCCCATTACAAAGATAGCTTCCCCAGTTATCACCTCTAATATCATTAGCTCACAGACATTTACCTCCCCCCCTCAGCCCCCTACTGTTCTGAAATGTGATTTGTCCTTTTCATATGTGTTCATTTTTTTAATTGTATCCTTTGGTATATATGGTTGAGACAATTTTCTTCCACTATTTGATCTGAGGAAGTGGGTCTGGCCCACGAAAGCTCATCACCTATTAAACCATCTTGTTAGTCTTTAAAGTGCTACATAGTCCTGTTTTTTGTTACAACAGAGAGGTGAGAGAGCAGGAGGTAACACTGTGATGAGCACAATAAGCAGCAATCTCCACACACCAGATGCCTATCCACTGTCAAGTGTTTTGCCGTCACCTTGTGTCCACACTGGAATAAATATAAATGATTATTATTTACTTGAGTTGCCACAGCACCAACAACCCAGGACTCGGTTGTGTTGGCACTGTACAAACAGAACAAACAGACAGTCCCTGTCCCACAGAGCTTACAGTCTAAGAAAGCAACATCCCCCAATGTCAGGTTTTGCAATGGAGCGCCAGTACAGATGCATTCTGCTGCCGTGGTAACGCCACATGTGTTCTCCCAGAGTGCACTGGTCACCACAGACAAGCTGCAACACTCCCAAAATGTCAGGATGCCTCCCCAGAAAGCACTGCACGATGGCTACCGCAGCACAATGCCCATGTGGAGACACAAGCCAAAACCCTCACACCAGTGCAACACTAACTAAGCCTCTCCGTCCAAGTTAGATCAACTGGGATAGTTGCAGCACTTGATATCCAACACAAGTACAAGGAGGACATGCAGTGAAATTCAAAAGTGGAAAGTTCAAAACAGAGAAAAGGAAATGTTCCGACAGTGCAAAATTAGCTGGTCAGACAGATTGCTATAAGATATAATTGAGGTCAAGTGAAGAGCAAGATTTTTAAACAGGATTAGACATTTATAGGGCTTACAGCAGTCAAAAAAGCAAACAGAATGTTAGGAATCATTAAAAAAGAGAGAGAGCATAAGACAGAGAATATCTTATTGCCTCTATATAAGTCCATAGAACATCCACATCTTGAATATTGTGTACAGATGTGGTCGCTTCATCTCAAAAAAGATATATTGGCATTGGAAAAGGTTCACAAAAGGGCAACTAAAATTATTAGGGGTTTGGAACGGGTCCCGTATGAAGAGAGATTAAAAGGACTGGGATTTTTCAGCTTAGAAAAGAGGAGACTAAGGGGGGAGGTGATAGAGGTCTATAAAATCATGGCAGGTGTGGAAAAAGTGAATAAGGAAAAGTTATTTACTTGTTTCTATAACATAAGAACTAGGGCTCACCAAATGAAATGAATAAGTAAGTTTAAAACAAAGAAGTTTTTCTTCACACAACAGTGCACAGTCAACCTGTGGAACTCCTCGCCAGAGGATGTTGTGAACTTTAACAGGGTTCAAAAAAGAACTAGATAAATTCATGGAGGTTAGGTCCATCAATGGCTATTAGCCAGAATGGGTAGTCCCTAGACTCTATTTGTCAGAAGCTGGAAATATTTGACAGGAGAGGGATCACTTGATGATTACTTGTTCTGTTCACTCCCTCTGGGGCATCTGGCATTGGCCACTGTTGGAAGACAGGATACTAGGCTAGATGGACCTTTGGTCTGACCCAGTGTGGATGTTCTTATGTTCTTACAAAAGTTATACACCAGCTTCAGAATGGATCTAAAACTTCACGGTTCAGGGCCAACTTCACACTAATGGGAGTCAGGAGGAAAATTCCTTGGACAGGTTCTCTCCAATATCCCTATGGCAGAGTTTTTTGCACCTTCCTATAAGCAGCTGCTACTAGCTGTAGTAGATGAATCTTGGGTCTGATTGAGACTAGCAAGTCCTGTGTAGACCACTGGAGTTATTGGTCTGTAAAGCACTTGGGGACCCATTAGAATGAAGAGCTGGTCTGATTTTGCACAGCTCGTTCTGTGGTACAGTCTGAAATTTTAAAAAAACTTTCAATTTGACACAGAGAGAAAACTGACATTTTGGACTTTCCCCCACACGGAGAAATTCAAAATTTCTCTGGGACCTTTTCAAAATGTTTCTGACGCTCTCCAAGATGGAGAGCCTAGAAGCCCTAGCTCTGAGGCAGCCGACCAGCCAGGCTGTCTTGGAGATGGGAGCCTCAGCTCTCATGGCTTTGAGGCTCTTGGCTCCCTATCAGTCTGACAAAGTTGTTGGGAACATGGAAGCTGGGATCTGCAGGGCCAGGAGGCCTTGGAAAGAGCTGGGAGGCAACCAAGTGAAAACCCACCTGATTTCCATCAAAATGTTCTTGAAATGGCAATCTTCTGGTGGAATGTTTCAGTGTTCACAAATCGACATTTCCAGTCTTGTGCTGCCTAAGTGTTAGCCACTCATCTGCGGACTGATTGTTTGCTTTTTTTCAAGCAGGACCATCTCCTCACATCTTTCCCCTGCTATTCTTGGACGCCCACGTTTATTGCTTCTGCATAAAAATCTCTTCTTCACCGGGAAGGCCCCCTCAGCGTGCTTTCAACAAGGTTGACTTCAAAATGTTCTACTCCGAGGCTTTAACGGCATTTGGAGATTAAAAGCGCCGTTCCCTTTGTTGGCTCCAACAATGCAAAGGACCCATGGAGAGAACTGAGACAGAAGAAAGACACTGCAAAGGCTGAAAGACTTTCGGGAGATTTAACTGCTCTCCAGCCAGCTGAAAGGACCAGTCCTGTTGTCCTTTCTTATGCCAAATAGTGATAGAGATGCAGCCGTGTTAGTCTGGTTGTGCTGAAACAAAAGACAGGACTATGCAGCACTTTAAAGACTAACAAGATGGTTTATTCGGCGATGAGCTTCCATGGGTCAGACCCACTTCTCTGGCTCACGAAAGCTCATCACCTAATAAACCATCTTGTTAGTCTTTAAAGTGCTACATAGTCCTGTCTTTTCTTTCTTATGCCAGCAGACATAATGAACACAAGAGGGAGGAATACCTGGCTGTTGGGAATCAGTGAAACGCCACACCTAAGACAATGATGCCAACGTATTTCTCTCAGCTCCGAATCCTTTTCTAGCTCCCGCTCCAATCTGTGTCCCTCTGCAGAGAATGCAAATCTACAGCTAAGGGGGCTCCGTGCAAAAGGGGGGGGACGGGCAATGAGGAGTCCTAGCCGGGGCCTTTTGCTCGTGTCCGCAGGCACACAACCCTCGCCCTGGTGCGGTCTGTCTGCAGTTATCAGTGAATCCAGCACATCCGGAGGTAGGCCCGGTCGAACCAAAAGTCGCCCGCTCGCCAAAAAATGAAACGAATCCTCTGAAGGAGCAGAGTTATTTCAACTCTCTGAACACGGCAGACAAATTCATCGATTTTCGGGCCCTTCTCCTGGCCCGTGCCTCGGTGACGACCTTCCCAAAAATGTCCCGCGACTCTTGCCCAGCCGATGCTGTTTCCTGACCACCTCCTCTCTCAGACCCTTGCGGACTCCTTCCTCAATCCCCTGACGTGCGGTCGTAGGCCATAGTGGGCTGTTGCACCCCCAGGTTTCACGCAGGGCTCTGCTGCCGGACCTATGCCCTGAGTCCTGGCAGCCAGCCCCACCTCTACCCCCAGCTGTGGCCTGTTTACCCCGTCTGGGTCCCCCCGCAGAGACACGGCCCTGTCCCGAACCAGCTCTGCAAAGGGGAGGGTGTGTGGACAAGGGTCACCTAGTGATGGCCTCTCACATGGCCAGGAAGGATCACCCCGCACAGTGGATTCAGAGAAATAAAGACCACGTGGGCTGCAGCCAGCCTTTGTGGGTGCACTTTGTTCCCATGATGGCTCTCTTACGGAGGCACCTACCTGCTATGTATTTAGATCGTCCCCCAGAACCAGGACTGCCTGCGTGAAAGACGCCTAGAAACGACGACTGTGAAATTGCCTTGAGCTCCAGCGCTTAGGAGGCAGCCCCTGGCTAATCGTATCTTCCCACAGCCCTGGCAGACGCGTCAGGTTTCCTCGCCAGCGCGCACCCCGTGTGGGCGTGATGCTCGCACAGCTCCCTTTTCATTGACATGCCCAGCTGTGCTTCATCCATAACGCCAGGCAGGAGCGGCGGCAGCACCATATGGATCCTGGGACATTCGAAAGGGCTAACCGCAGAGCAATGAAACTCCGGGGAGATTATGGGCCTGATTATTCCCCACGGTCAAACGTTATTTTAGCAAAGGATTCTGGGAGGAGGCTTTAGGGGACCTGGGTCTAGTGTCAGTAAGTTTCCTAGCATGTTCAGTTAGCAGGGTATTCCGACCACTGTCCTGCAACCAATGTGCCAATTGCAGGAAGCCTTTACTTGTGAGAATATTGCACCTCTGTAGACCGGAGCCTTTTACAGTGGAAGGATGGACTCAGAATTAAAAGTACAGGCAGGAGATTCAAGAGACTTGAGTTTAGTCCCTGCGGGCGTGTCTAGACTACAGGGTTTTTTCAAAAAAAATTCCCCTGAGTCTAGACTGCTGCCGTGTTCTTTTGAAAGTACATCGAAAGAACGTGGCAGTTTTTTGACCGTGGAAAACCTCGTTTTACGAGGAAGAACGCCTTTTTTCAGAAGTGCTCCTTTGAAAAAAAGGCACTATGTAATGCAAACTGTGCTTTTTCGAAAGAGAGCATCCAGGGTGCTCTCTTTCGAAAAAGCAGCTTGCTTTTTAAAAAATACTGGTTGTAGTTTAGGTGCTCTCTTTCGAAAGAGGCTTGCAGCTTAGACATAGCCTGACTCTGCTACTGACTTCCTATGTGACCTCGGGCAAGTCCCTTAAATCGGTGGCGCTCTGCAGATTTACACAGTATGAGGCGCTAGCCCTTAACTGCTTCCTCTTAAAAGTCTCAGAGGAGGAGCCGTGTTAGTCTGTAACTTTAAAAACAACAAGAGCTCCTGTGGCACGTTAGAGACTCGCAAATAGATATACTTCACGAGCTTTCGAGGGCAAAACCCACTTCTGCACACATGACGGTCTTGCTTACATCTTTGTTCCCCTCCCGTCGCCCAGGGTCACAACCCTTCCTTTCCCTGCCCTTCGGCCTAGTGAGGTTTTAAGCGTTGCAAGGCAGGAACGGTCTTTTTATTCCTGTGTGCACGCTCAGCAGCCAGCACAAGGGAGCGGCAGACCTTGGCTCAGGCCGTCTGTGCCACTATCAGACAAATTACAACAATAAAAATGCCCTGTCCTATCCCATTGGTTTAAACATACATACCAGCACAAGTCCACGCTGCCCTGTTTGCACCCAGCTTTCGGAGCAGAGAGAAATGGCTGGAGCACGTGGCTTATGAGGCAGAGGCGTAGCGAGGGTGTTACGTGCTCGGGGGGAAAGGAATAATTGGCACCCCTTCCCAGCCTTGCTGCTGCGCGGCAGGGCCTGAAAACTGGCGTGTGGCTGAGCCCGACCCTGGGGGCGGAGGGGAGCTTGTACCGCATCTTCCCCCGCCCCCTCCAGTTTGGGGCTGGGACTGCCCATGCACTAACCCGCTGGTGGAGATGGAGGAAGGTTGGGCTGGTGGCAGAGAGGCAGGGAGGAGGCTCCAGCCGGCGGCGGTGGGCGGAGGAGAAGGCGAGCCGAGAGATGACAGGAGGTCTCTCGCAACCCTAGGCGTCTATGAGATGCTCTGGAGATAACAAGGGCCCATTCTGCTTCCTGCACACGCTGGCCATAGAATTTCACCCAACAGCTGAGCTGGCGCCCTGGCACTAAACAGAGAAAGCGGACAGGAGGCAGGTGAGGAAGGGAGAACATGACAGAAACATTGGCTGAAACTAATTATCCAGGAGCCTGTTTCCACGGGTGCTGTATGTTAGGAGGCGATCGCTCCCCTGCGGTGCCTCCCAAGGTGGGTTCCGGCTCTGTTACCTGCAATCAACTAAAAAGAATGGGGTGGGGGTGGAAAAAAAAGAGAGTTTGCTCTGTCAGCAGAGCACATCCCAGGCGAAAGCTGTTCTGTTCTCAGATCACCCGACACTTGCCTTGTATTTGAAAGCAGCCGCAATCTGTTTCCCCCTATAGTAGCTTGTTTTCAAGAAAAAGAATAAATTAAGTGCAAACCCATGGTGTGATCATAGCAAACATTCCAAATATCCTTGGAGAACAGGTGGTGACAATCCCTCCCCCCCACAAGAAGGCAAAACAGCATGAAATATCTCCCCTCTTGCTTTTATTACATCCTGTTATCTGACTTGATGCTTATGTGTTTTATACAAGAGCATCAGCTGCTTATGCACCAACTTATGGCTGCTGTTAGCTCTTTTTTAATAGCAATGTCGGCCTGTGGCTTTATTCTATTTGTCAGGACAGCTGGAGATTGAAAATATATATTCAGCGTGCGTCGGTCCTTCCTCTTACAGGTCATTTATATGAAGTCTCTCTTTCCAGAGACACCTAGATGGATTACAGCAGGTCAGTTTTTGACTCTCTTTATGCTTTGAATAATAACACGCACTTAAAAGGATCCATATATTCAAGGGAGTTACTTGCCAGAAATTTAAAGAGAGAAGCTACTGTCAATCACAGCGCTGCATTGCTCATGAAGGTCCATACGGTTTACTGCGTGTATAGCAGGTTGAAAGTTTTTGGCTGAAAAAATTTCCCAGCCAAAAGTGTGGTTTCATCTACATGGGAATTTCCCGGGGGGAAATGCTGATTTTGCTTAAATTGGTCAGTTTTCCGATCAAAAAAGTGTTTTGAATTGGCATTTCAAAACCCAATTCCGTTTGCTTTTGACTTAACATTTGGTTTGGTTTTCTTTTCCGTTTTTCAGCATTTTCAGTCATTTGACCAGAGGGTGGGCTCCGGGGCGGGGCTGAGGATGAAAGTAGGAGGGGCCTCCGGGCTTTGGGGGCGGGGTCAGGGCAGGGGCTTACCTCGAGCAGCTCCTGGTCAGTGGTGCAGCGGGGGGGCTAAGGCAGCTTCCTGCCTCTCCTGGTACCGCAGACCCTGCTGTGCCCCCCGTGCTGGGTCGTGGCTTGTTCTTTGAAAACCACTGCTAGGCGCTGTACAGCTACATAACATAAGACAGCTGCTACCCCAAAGGGACCACACTTCTGAATAGCCAGGGTGGGAGGGGAAACGTGCGGAAAGGTGACGGTCTCACAGCAGAGCGGGGAACAGATCCCAGGCCTACAGACTCCCGCAGGTCACCGATTGGATCTTGGAGCCTCTTGTGTACTAAGCCCAGTAGCACTCGGCTCAAAGCCTGAAATAGGCCTGAGTTAAAAGCACTTGGTTCCCCAGGAAAGAACCAGAGAGTCGGAAGCTTTGTTTTAACGCAGCATCATGGGGCTCACTCAGAGGGCTAGCACTGCCTCTCCCCTCTTCCCCAACAAGGCATAAATCAAGCTTTGAAACCTTACGGCAGCCGAGGTCACAATACAAATACGGGCACGCTAAGCCCACAGTAATATCGTCACGGCACTGTATCACAAAGTGGATGCATGGGAGCAGAAGTGCAGGATAAATCAAGGGTTCTGCCTCCTCTCCAGCGTTGGTGATGGGCATTAATGGGAGTGACTGTCACAGAGATGAGAGCGGCTTTATTTCAACAGACTCAAACACAGAGTGCAGTGCAAGCAATGGTGTGAAAAGCTGGTCGAGGCCCCTTTGCCGTACCGAACCGAGGACACAATTCCCGGTAAAGTCTGAAAGGGGAAAAAGTAAAATGTGTGGGGAAGAGAATAGAGACTTATTCTGCCAGCCCCAGCCAGCCCTCCTGAAATTCAGGCCCGATGCCTCTCTCAGTTACCATCTCCTTTGACAATTCATCTCGTTTGCGTGGAACATAAGAATGGCCGTTCTGGGTCCATCTAGCCCAGTATCCTGTCTGCCGACAGTGGCCAGCACCAGGTTCCCCAGAGAGGGTGGACCGAAGACAATGATCAAGCGATTTGTCTCCTGCCATCCTTCTCCAGCCTTTGACAAACAGAGGCCAGGGACACCATTTCTATCCCCTGGCTAATAGCCTTTTATGGACCTAACCTCCATGAATTTATCTAGCTTCTCTTTAACCTCTGTTATAGTCCTAGCCTTCACAGCCTCCTCTGGCAAGGAGTTCCACAGGTTGACTACGCGCTGTGTGAAGAAGAACTTTTGCTTATTAGTTTTAAACAATGCAAGGACGAGGGAGAACGTGTGCGAGGGAATCCACATTGTTCGGCGCACATTCGTGGAATCCGCCCGGCTGTCACGAGGAAGGTTGTCAAATCCCGCTTAATTGGTTATGTGGTTAAATGTGGTGTTTAGCTGGTTTGGTCTCCCTCTGCTGCCCAGAGGGGCTGCCCTGGACGTCCGGAGCACCCCGTCAGCTGGCACAGCCCCCACCGGTTTACCAGAACTGGTAAGATTCACCCGTTCACCAGTTAACCTTTCACATCCCTCCTTGAAAACTCTCCTTTGCCGCCAGGCCTACACAAAACTTGCAAAGCTTAGGCTGTTGGTGATCTCAGGGTGCTGCCTACCATGCTGACCGATACTGTCTCCTGGCTGCTTTTGTGTTCTCTCTACACTCTTAATCTCTTCAGGTGAGAGACGTTTTGTTGTGTGTTTGTGCAGCACCTAGCACCAGGGGCCCCAGATCTGTGAGTTGGGTCTCGTGGCTGCTACTTCAACAGAAAGAGTTAACATCAGTGTGCAGGAAATGGAAAGAGTGTATGTCCATAGGATTCCTGCGTCACTAAACCAGAGGTTCCCACGTTACCCGAGACTCCAGCCATAGGAGCTGCCGTAACACACAGAGTAGTGACTCCCTGCTGAATGTGTCAAGGTTTGGCAGGGCAGCGGGAGTGAGAGAATGAAAGTTGTGCCCTGTTTTTTAAATCTTCTTTACAGTTTTGAAATGTTTCCATTGAAGGCTGGATCCATCTGCAACTTGGAGATCCCAGGCAGACCAATACCGCTACCTCCTGTTCCAGTCTACACCACCCTAAACCAGCTTGACATGCACTACAGATCACACTGTGCTGATATGGAGGCGTGGGGGGGGGGATGTCTAGTGCCATTGGGTCTCAGGATCAACCATTTTCTTCAACTGGGTCAGGCGAAAACCGGTTTGAAAACCCCTGGCCTCGCACACTGGGGACCTGATCTTGGGTCGGGGGTCTGGCGGGGCCGCTATGATACAAAATAAAACACAGAGCTGTCTGAACATTGCCCAAGGAGGACTGTCCCCTGCCTAAGCGCTATGGGTCGGAGACTCGATCATGTGGCTCCCTTTCGATCTCTGCAGCAGCTGTGGCAGACGGCAGGCGCCGCTGAGGACTGGGTTCTAGATCTCTACCGTTTGCGATGTGTTCTGCATCTGGTTTCCCCGACACGTGACGTTATCGTGCACGTGAATACAGCACACACAGAGCAGATATCTAATTCTGAGCGGGGTCTGCAGCGGCCAAGCCATTCAGAATTGGCTTGATTCCTCCCCGCTGTAAACACACTGCATCAGCGTTCGTAACCATGGGAAACGCTTTGCGCGTCGTGAGGAAACGCTGCAAAGTGCTGAATCGGGACTGGAGGAGGGTGTCTAGTACCATTGGGCGAACACAGGTGCCTTACATCAAAGACCTCTTGGGGAGAGAGCGCACCACTCCAGTATTAACCATCACAGATCTAGGATCACACATAATTTTGCAAGAGCGTGCAGGCCAAAATGAAGCAGACCAGCATTTCCCTAGCTGACAGGCAAGAAAACAGACAATTGCGAGGGAGGGGCCGATGCGGGAGGGTTCCCAAATCAGGACAAGACGGGCCAGCCTGTCAAAGATTTTCTGAGGGATCCAGTTTCCGTCTGAAAATGCTGATTCCATGAAATTGACACATTCTGCGGGAACGTGTTGATTTAGTCAAAACATTTCCTGGAAACCAAGCGTGTGAGACACTGGCCAGCTGGGCTGCCAACCCAGCCTCGGTTGGGAGGGCACCTCCCGAACTCGCCGGCTGCCTAGAATGAAAACACCACTTGGGAATTTCACATGAAAAAGAACCCGTTTTTCAACCAAAACAGCAAGGTACCGTCGCCCTCAAAGAGCTGACCACAGAATTTCAAGGCTTTAGACGGGAACTGCTGGTTTTTTATTGTCTGATCGGCCATGACGGGCAGCAGCTAGCAGCATGGGTCTGGAACAGACACCTCTTAAAAGTCAGTCGAAATCAGGACGCTCTCTGCTTGGCTCTTTAAGCTGGAGTTGGCCCGAGGATTTTAAGCACCCTTCACACTTGTTTCAAACTCCCAATCCGAAATCACACAGCTCCTTGCTTTCGGGACACGCAACGGGGCACCTGCCAACACGCTCTCAAAGAGCCAAGTGCAAAACCGTTCAGCATCCAGCTTCCCTAGAGTGATGGATTTTCGAGCCAAGAGCCGAGCGTTGTATTTAGGTGCTTAAATGGAAGCGAAGCTCAGTAAAGTATCTTGCCCCCGTTGGGCATGCTGGGGGACTTTTGAAAAATCAGAGGACTACTGGCACCGGAAAGCCAGCTTCTTCTCAAAGGCAGAGTAGCATTTCGCTCTGGGCTAGACCAGGAAAAGAAACAAGCGGCCAGCACGGAGCACGTGTGCGTCGCCACGAAACAAGGAGCAAGCCCGGTTTTCGAGCGTAGGCCGACCCCCGGAATGGTCTCTCCGACTCTACATGACTGTGTTGGCGATTGGGCCTGCCACGTGTCGGTGGGAAGGGCCACGCTTATAAATGCTAGGAAGAGACCGAGGAGGAGGGCGTCCTGGGAAACTCGAGCTGGCGTGAAGAGCCACATTGCAGTGGCCTGGCCTCCTCAGTCGTGTCCCTTCTGCATCCCTGCCTGTCCTCGTCTTTGCCCTGTACCCTTCGCATAGGAGGGCGCCCACAGAGGTCTGAGAGGCTCCCGCCTCACCCGCCTGTAGCCGTCAATTCACCTCATGCCAAAGCACTAGGGCCTTGTCCTCCTCGCCTGCACCCCACCCAAAGGAGAAAAGGCCTGTCATGAAAAAACCCTCCCAGACCTTTCTGGATGCCCATCCGCAGAGCTTCCCAAGGACACGGGCAGTCTGGAAGCCTCGTGGACACTGTGCCTGAGCACAGGGAGGTCTTTCAGGGAGGCAGCCAACAGGCCTGCCTGCACGGGGGCTGTTGGTGCGGTGGCAGCGGGCGGCGAGGCGCCCAACCCATCTTCCACAGGGAACAGCTTCGCTATGGTCAGCACGCCAGCTCGGCACGTCTCTGGCTGCAGTGTGGGGAGACCTACGGAAGGGTGCTCACAACCTAAGGAAGTGTCCCTCAGCGACATTTCTGTCCGACTCACTGCCTGGTCTTGGCATCTCCGTTTTCTGCCTGGGGCCAAACCCTGTTTTATCCCCCTCTTTAAGGCGCCTAAACTGGATGTGCCTCTCCCTGGAAGTTCCTACAGCACCTGCCTCGTGGTTGGCACGATGAGATGCTACTGTAACACAACGGACCCTCACTCTAACGCCCGTCGCCATAACGACCCTGGTGCTCATAGAGACGTGGTCCCCGGGTCCACCTGCTGGGCCCAGGGGCAGAAAACTCCTTTAGCCCCGTGGCCATGGAGGGGGTGGGGTAGAATCTCCTCCAGGCAGCCTCCCACGCTGGTTCCAGGACCAGAGGCGCTCTCTGCCCCGTCTCAAATGGCGTGATTCCCCTGGGCTTGCTGATCGCGAGGGCGGGCTGTACAAAAAGTGCTGTAGGCGCTAGGACACGCTAGCCGAGCGCCTACATTCCTCAGAACAGACCAGGGACATCCCCTTGCCCTCGTGACCAAATGCCAGAGGGAAACGCCGCAAGAGCAGTGGTGAAAGGGAAGCGAGTGTCACTCCTCATTACGATATCAGGTACGTTCGCCCGTCTGAGCAGGCCCCACCTTTCACTAGGGTGGGAACCCGGGGATTATTTTCCAAAGGATTATCATCTTCTGCTCTGTAACCCAGCTGCCTGCCTCCCGAGCCTGCAGTTTCGTAGCGGAAAAAACGGAGGCGCGCGTTGTCAACGAGGGGCACGCAACACCGAGGGCAACACAAAGCAACACGCCCCTTGATCCACACAGAATTCGCCCTGGCTAACAAACGGTCAGCGTTACCCGGGTGAATGCTGCAAACCACTGACAAAAACAACACAGAGCACACGCGGATGGCGCTCGCCAGCTGACATTCATCACGGACTTGAGGAATTAGAACAGCGTGTCTGTCACCCAAGCCCGGCCGTTACCCAACAGAGAGCTGTAGCAGGAGAGATTCTGAAGCTATCTTCCATTTAACTTAGCCCGTGTTCGGTCAGGAAATTCACTCTGGCTTTTTCACAGTCAACATGTCATAGAATCATAGGACTGGAAGGGACCTCGAGAGGTCATCGAGTCCAGCCCCCCGCCCTCAAGGCAGGACCAAGCTCCATCTACACCATCCCTGACAGATGTCTATCTAACCTGTTCTTAAATATCTCCAGAGAGGGAGATTCCACCACCTCCTTTGGCAATTTATTCCAACATTTGACCACCCTGACAGTTAGGAATTTTTTCCTAATGTCCAATCTAAACCTCCCCTGCTGCACTTTAAGCCCATTACTCCTTGTCCTGTCCTCAGAAACCAAGAGGAACAAATTTTCTCCTTCCTCCTTGTGACACCCTTTGTCCTGGGATCGAAGGTTTGGGAAGGGAGTGCAGTTCAGTAATTAGGCCAGGCGACCAGCAATCCAGACCCGTGGTGTCCAACACGCTAGTCACGAGCCACATGTGGCTGTTTGTACCCATTGAGCTAGGCAAATTGGCTCATAAAATGATTTATATTTTCAGTGTAATGTGGCTAGTTTGCTACTGCAGACCTGGTTGGACCTCATGGCTCTAGACATATATATTCCATTCTTGCCTCTGCCCATACACGAACTGCTCTAAGATCTTCTGGCAGAGGGGCTATGCAAGAGCCCTGCAGAAGTTTCTAAAAAAAAATTGTGATTAGAAGACGCTGATGGTTGACGTGTTTCCTAATACAGAAAAATACCAAACACTGCTAAAACTGTTGTTTAAATTACGCATTGTGCTAGGGGCTGTACATAATAAGACCTGCTCTGAAGAGCTGACGAACTAGACAAAACGCACCAACGATGGGAGGGGAAGTAGAGGCTGCGAGAGGTGAAGTTACTTGTTCGAGGGCACAGAGCAGGTCAGTGGCAGACCAAGAACAGACCCCCGATTTTGATTTTTTGTTTTTTTAATCAAGGTTGCAGTCCTGTTTGATTTCATCATCATATTAGATCAGGCAACATATCAACAGAGAACAAGAAAGCTGCCAATATCTCTAACCCTGTTTCAAATGATCTATAGCAGCGGCCTAGCAGTGGGGCTGATGTGCAGGAAAAAGCTACATAGTGGTTTCTGATATAGAGAAAAGCAGAGAAGGTAGAAGGCAAGACCAGCTCACCATGGGTATGTCTAGACTGCAAGCTTCTTTCGAAAGAGCATCCACACCTGAAAACTGGATCGAAGGTGGAAACCAAAATGTCCTGGTTTTACAAAGGGGTACACTGGAGAGTTATGAAGGGTATGTATTAAAAAGGCACAGTTAAATCAAGGTAGAAACATGCAGCTCTGATATTGTCTCGTATTAGAGTGGTCTTAGATTCTGGAATAATTTCTTACAGAACCACCAAACTGTCAATTCATATAAAAAGAAAGCGTTAACAAAATCAAGGGATCAGATCAAAGCTTGCAAATAGCTGGCCACATCCTGCTGACTTGTGATATTAGGGGCAGGATACAATGCTCAGAAGAAAACACACCGTGCGATGACGCAAATATTTCCCCCGGTCGCAGCCACTGGAAATGAACACCGATGCACTTGTTCATCTCATTAGTAAAACAGGAATTAGAGAGCTCATAACACTTGCCATAATGATGCAACACTCAGTCTCCCGGCTAAGGCTGAGTGTTCACACGTGGTGTGCAGCACCGTCTAGAATCCCCACCCCCCTCCGTGTTTTGCATATTAAGGGGAATAGGATGTTCATATTCGGGGTAATGCTAGCGCTGTACTAATTAGACGTTACCTCTGGGGTGCCAGTAGTTCCCGGCTGGAGGTTGGTGATGGGAGGGGTTCCTTTGCAGGCAGACAAGCATACAGCTCCACAGCTACCATGGACCAGAAATGGACTCATGATCACCAGCTCCTCACTAGCTGATGGCTTTCCAGTTGCTTTTAGACTTACAGACAGCTATTTCAAATGTTATTTGCCCATGTGCAGCACGCCCTTGGAGGATCTCAAAGCATTTCATCTACATTAACTATGCCTCATCATTAGATGAGATCTTCATTTTACCAAGGTCAACCCAGCCAGTCGTACAAGAGTTCTGGCCCCTAGCTATTCTGCTCCATCCCTGACGCATACAATCAGGGCCGGCTCTAGGTTTTTTTGCCACCCCAAGCAAAAAAAATGTTGGCCGCCCCCCATTTTTTTGTTGGCTTTTCCACGTTTGCACTTTGCAATGGTTTTTGTTTTGTTTTGTTTGTAATGAAAACAGAAAATGTGTAGTCAGTGAAATAAAACAATCTCCTACTAGTGCACTCATTTAATTTTAACAAAATCACAATTACAAACAATTTAGGTTCAACTATACACTAATGAAAAACGTTAGCGTCTTCCGATGCGCCCAACTGCTCATAAATTAAAAGAATTTATATGAACTGAATGTTTCTGGTTTTTATACTTTCCTTAGCAAGTGGATTTCGTCCGCTCTGACCTGTGTCCCTGGAGAGGTCCAGAGCTCAGTGGCCACAGCGGGGGAGACCCTGAAATTTCTGCTCCCTGAGTTTAAAGCCTCCACCCCCCCAGCCCCGTGCTCTCTGCTCAGCCAGGCTACAGCCCCTTAACCTCCCCCACCTCTGAGCCTCTGATTGGGGAGTCCCTGGGCTGCTAGACTGCGAGCCAGGCCAGCAGGGGGCAGCCCGGGGCAAGCGCCTACCTCCTCCATTAGGGTGGCAAAGTGCTCCAGCGCGCCGGCGGGCAGGTCCCCATACAGCAGCGCCCCAGTGCCCGGCATGCCATGCAGGAAGAAGAGCGTCCGGCCGCAGTCAGGCGTGGCAGGGAACTCGGTGCCCAGCGTCAGCTGCCCCACCGGGCTCAGCGTCACCAGCAGCTGCCGCGGCTGCCCCGCGCGGCCCTCCAGGAAGCGCCCCAGCGGGTGCCGCACCTCGGGGCTGCCCACGCAGAGCTCCCAGCACCCCGGGACCAGGCGCAGGCTCCGAGCAGCCGGGCACGGGGCTCCCAACTCGGGGCGGCCTCCGCGGGGCTCCCCACTTGCTCCTCCTGCGGGCCGGAATGCCACCGCTGGCAACGTGCTGCCCCAAGTACTTGCTTGCTTTGCTGGTGCCGAGAGCCGGCCCTGCATACAATTGAAGTAAACCCTGCGAGATCCACATGCTTCCAAGCTGAACGTTTTCTGAATCTAAACGTGGTCCGACTAATTGGTCCTGAAGCACAGACGAGCCATCCCCCAACAAGACGCAATAGTGTCAGGGAGGGTCTCCAGATGACACAGCAGGTCCCTGGTAGGACCGGGTCTAGAACCCACACCTGGTTTGCGTTTTAAGTCAGTGAGAAAGCACCTGCAGTCAGTTGTCACTAGGAACAAGTGGAAGTACACTGCATACTGTTTAAAAGCAGTGTTGGTGAAAACATCTGTAACTCAGCAAGTCTCAAATACAGAAAATGGGCCAATCCCTTCCCCTCTAACTCGCCATCCCAGTTTAATATTTCCAGTAGGACGATCAATATCACGGGATACCTCTGTGGTTAAGGTATTAAACTAGGACTCAAGAGAGCTGGCATGTCACTCTGCCTCAGGCTGTCTGTGAAGCCTTGGTCAAGTCACTTAACCTGTGTGTGCCCTCGCCTCCCCATCTGCACAATGAGGGTTATACAGTTATTTTGCAACAGTGCCTTATAATACCAGGCACTGTACTGACACATCACAAAAAAACTAGTCCCTGCCCATTTAGAGTGAGTATACTTTTGCGGGGAGTATTTCTCACCATGTTTGTGCAGCGCCTTGCACAATGACGTCCTGCTCTCAGCTGGGGTCTCCATGTGCAGCTGGAATACAAACAGCAACAATTACAACAGGAAAGGCAAAAAGCGTCTCTGAACTAGCACTTTACCGGCGAGGGACAGAATTAAATAGAGCAGCCTACTATATTGTTCCGTTGAAAGAAATGGAAACCACAAAATTAAGACATTCAGTCCTCTGCTTATGCAAAGGGGCCTCGGCCAGTTTATCAAACAAATAATATTTTAGTTACTTTTTGCATTATTTTCCTTTTATTTCATTGTCGCCATTAAAATTACAGATTTATTCTTTCTTTAAAAAAAACCCTCCATTATTACTCCCCCTCCTCCCTCCCTATTTTCGTCAGGCTCAGTTCTTAAACGCCTGCCCTTAACGGTCTCGGTGAAGGAATTGTTCATCTATCACACACACATCAGCCTTTGATCCGGGCCTGAGAACAGCTGGGGTTTCCCCGGGCAGGGCCGGATCCTGCTCGGTGACCCCAGCGTAAAGTTGGCGTGAGCTTTATTTTATTTACCACGGACACGTTCGCCTCCCCTGCAGGCAGAAACAACCACAGGAGGTTCCCAGAGAGACGTTTGCTCCCCTCCTCCGGAGCCGGGGAACATCCGGTCCATTAGCAATGTACGTATCCTGCCTTAAAGAGTCCAAGCAGCACAGCGTGCGGGTAGTGGAGGTTGGGACAGCATTCCCAAGGGCACGCCTGGGCGGGATTTCCATAGGCAGACCGGCCCAGTTCTGAGTGTAACGTCTAACCTCACAGTTGCAATGGATTAGAGGGAGACAGAATCATAGATTAGAGCTGGAAGAGACCTCCGGGGGTCGAGTCCAGCCCCCTGCCCAAAGCAGAACCAACCGCAACTAAATCAACCCAGCCAGGGCTTTGTCAAGCCGAGACTTAAACACCTCTAGGGAGGAGATTTCACCCCCTGCCTAGGGAACCCATCCCGGTACTTCCCCCGGAAAGGAGGGTGGCGATAGGAAACTTCCCAAGTCTGCCAGCCTCCTGCTAGGCCACTTAGATGGCCAGAACTCAGGAGCAGCTCAGGCAGAGTTGTAAAAATAGCAGCCCCGGTTAAAGAACGGGAGAGTTTACAAGCAGGCCTGGTTAGCTGCTTCCCTGAGAGAAACTGACCGTAAGAACTGACCGTTCAAGTAACGCTCTGTGTTCCTCCTGCCAAGGAAAGGGCCAGACAAGCTACAAAATGCCTTTCAGCTTTCAAACCCTTCCCATCAACCATACTGTAACCCTGCTGGATTGGTGACAGGAAACTGAGGTTCACATCCCGGTCATTTAGAACCGTTCTGTGCCTCGGTTTCCCCTCCTTGCGATGGTACGTATACGGTCCCTACCACCCTGGTAACTGAGCACTTCATTTCCCTTCAGAACCGCCCAGTAAAGGAGGGAAGTGCTCCTACTGCTGACACAGACCGGGCCGGGTCTGGGCACCGCTGCAGGCATCAGCTCAGGGCGAATTGCTCAAAGCCAGGGCTACTTACAGCCCTCATCTGGAGACCTTTCCCAAACAGGCCACACACCAGTCACACAGAGAGCTTCAGCTGCCAATCCGGCCAGCAGGAAACCTCATGAGCAAAACCCCTCATGTACCCCAGCTCTCCCTGCGCCACAATCAGCCCCAGGCCTACACACGGGTGAGGGGTTATAGAACCCAATCTCACCTACCCCAAACAGATCTTCCTGGTCCCAAAGAACCAGCCACAGCTCCCGGTCAGTTTACACTTTAGATCTTGCCCACAAGATCACGCTGGGCCAGTCCTTCAGCATCTAAAATCTCAAGGGTTATTAATGAAAGAAAGAAAAGGCAGAGAGTAAGGTTGTGAAGGAGAATACATTGCATGCACCAGTCTCCCAGTTCTGGATGCAGGCTCTTAGCAGAGATGTTACAAACTGCCAGCTTAAAAGTCTCGGGTGTACATCCCATGTCAGGACGGGTCAGCAATCCTTCCCAGCTCGCTGTCCCTCGCAAGGCTGCCTCTGGGATCAGTAGCAAGATTGAAGACAAGATGGAGACGCCTCACGGCATTTTATATCCATTCCTGGCGTCTCCCAAGCTGGAGCGGGTCACACGGCCAAGTGACCTGTCTGTGTTTCACATGCCAGCAGCCGTTATGCACTGGCCAGTCTGCATCCCTCAGGTGTGTATTGAGCACTCAGAGCCGTTGTCCGTCAGCAGTGCTAATTCACACAGCCAGTCACTGACCAACCCTTCCTCACAACAGGCAGCCCAGGCCCCTGGCTCTCTTCCAGACTGAGAACGTTCACCGTACAAGCACAGGGCCCGTAGCCATAACTCCGCATACACACGTCACACGAGCAGCATCCACAGAATCAGTGGAGCGCACGCTTTCGTGTGACACCTCCCATGGCCCCCTTTGTACCAAATTTGGGGCAACCCCCGTGGGCGCAGCAGGGATCTGTCTACTCACTTGAACATCCAATAACGTGGCACCCGCCTTGTACCGATGGGGCCCAGAGACACGAGCGACTGGCCCAGGCTCGCACAGAAAGCTGGTGGCAGAGCAGAGGAGTGGACGCTGGTCTCTGGAGTGATGGGCGGGGTACGTGCCCCCACGCACCATGGGCGTGACAGGCAAGGGGCCAGCAGCTGGTGGGTGGCCCAAGGGACTAACTTGGGGGCCTGGCGCCCGCAGCCAGGCTCAGGTGCCCCACACTCATGGGCAGGGAAAGCCGAGCAACCCGGCCTGAGCTCTGGCTCCCGGCTGCATCGCTCAGGGGAGGGGGCGGGACCTTCCCCCACACTCCCTGGCTCGGGGAAGCAGAGGGGTGCGGCCGGGAGCCGGGGAGCACAGCCGGCTGGGGCAGGTCGCTCTGCTTCCCCTGCCAACACAGATGAGGGCAGAAGGGAGCAACTCCAGCTGCCGGCACCAGACCCCTGCTGGTCCCCCAGGTCGCGTCGCTTGCACGAGGGGGTTGGGGGAAGAGGCAGGGAGGGGAGTTGTCAATGAGGGGGGTGGTCATGTGGCTAGTGCCTCCCCCCCATTTCCCTCAGCATTTGCCCCTGCCGGTCTCCCAAGTGCCACAAGACCATCCTAACCCTTAGCTCCCCTTCCTTCCTGGATAGCCTCGGAGAGTGGGAACCGTAATGCCTGCCCTCTGGGGTGCATAGCCAGCAAGCGCTCACTCTCCTTGAACCCCCATCGAGAGGTACACACACGTCACCCAGCAGCAGCGAGGCAGGGCCAGCCCCCCCCAAGGGAAGGTTGCCCAGCACCGTGCTGACGGCAGCATTGCAGCGTCTCTGCCCTCAATTCCCAGGCCGTTTCGGCAAGCAACTGAAATCAGACGGGCAAAGGGCAGGGAAGGGAGGGCCTGCGGATTGTCCTCCCGCCCACAAATCAACCCATTTGCCCACAAGGCTGGGCCGTCGGGCCTCGTGACTGTGAACAGAGAACGGGCCGCCGGAAACGTTCCCTGCAAACGGCAGCGTGGCTGGCACGACGCTTCCACCAGGCTGCTGAATGTGTCGAGATCGTGCTGAGGGCGTCGTCTTCCCTGCCTGTTCCCACGCATGGGACCTGGGGTGGAAAGCGAGCACTGCCCCCAGAGCGCCTGGGGGAGAGGCTGTAGGGCATCAGGACGTTGTGCCCTCGTGAAAGCTGAATGGGAGAACTGGGAGCTGAACCCCACTTCTCTCAGGGGACAGGCACTGCCAAGGGGAAAAGGCAACGCTTCGGCTGCCGAGGTGGAGAGGGAGCCTGCAGGCAACAGGTCTAGGAGGAACAAGGACTTTTCTGCAGAAAAGCCTCATTACTTCCCTTGGACGCTACTGTCCTCTAGTGGCGATTCAGCAAAGTGACTTACGATATGCAGGAGACCCTCCTGATTGGTGCACTCGCTCTTCGCCGTTCTGCATATTCATGGATCTCCTGTCCAGGCCTGGGGATGACGGGGGGGGGGGGGGGGTTCCTGGCCCTCGCGGTGAGTTCCCCACGGCTCCTGGTCCACCGTGGTGAGTTTGGGAGCCGCAGGGAGCTCACTGCGAGGGACAGGAGCTGTGGCTCCCAATATCTGCGAATTTCGCCATTCGTGGCGGATGCAGGGTTTCCGGGCTACGTGCACGAGTGAGCGCACACAAGGACTACGGGTCCAAACATGCTGCATTAGGTACGTGGGCAGCGTATCCGTTAGCGTCAACGGCCACGCCACACTTGGAGGTAGGCTGGGCACTTGGCACGCAAAGCTAAAAGGAGATTTTTGCACTTCATGGCATCAGAAGAAACAGCACCAGCCCTTCATCTGTACCCCTGACATTCAGACTCATCCAGAGGGCTGGGAACAGTACGAGCCAACACGTTCTTCCAAAACCCAAGACTGCAACCTGGCCTGGGGAGGTGTTTGCAGCCGACACTCCACGCTGCCGTTCAGTAAAATATTCTTCTCTGCCCACGGGGGCCTTGGTTCCCATAGACGTTTTCTCGTGCGCGGCTCTCTGCAGAGGTGACGGTGGAGGGCCGTTAACAAGGCAAGGGGACTGGCTCGGTTTGATTATATTTGTACTGCTGACAGCACCGGCACAGCCGTCGTGTGCTCTACATGCTAATGCCTTCTCTGCCTGGGAGGCTGGCTGCTCTCACGGTGAGGTAGCCTGTGGCAATGGCAAGCGCTTTGCCCGGTGGCAGGGTCGACACAGCGAGTCAGTGCGCGGCAACTTAGTGCACCTAACTGTGGTATGACCTGCCCTGTGAGGACACCAAAATAAAGACATTAGGGACTCTCTGGTATCGATGCTCGCCTCGTCTCTAGAGTTAGCAAACAAACCCGATAGAGCGATATATTTTAAAACCCTACATTTAGGGACTGAGGCTCACTTCCAATAAAATACATAAATTAAATTAATGGAGATTGCCTATCTCCTAGAACTGGAAGGGACCTTGAAAGGTCATTGAGTCCAGTCCCCTGCCTTCACGGCAGGACCAAGTACCATCCCTGACAAATTTTTGCCCCAAATTCCCTAAATGGCCTCACAACCCTAGGTTAAGCAGGCCAGTGCTCAAACCACTGAGCTATCCCTCCCCCCGGTTTTACATAGGCACAGCAGCACTGACTTCAATGCAATTACTCCCGTTTGTACTTGCGGAGGTGAGAAGCGCATCAGGCCCATTTAACTAACTCTCGGAAATAAGGGAGAACAAATCTTAACCGAGACGAAGGAAGTGACCCCCCAACAGAGAACAACAACGTAAATCTGAGCAAGTCAGCCCACGGGCTAGCAGGGGGTTGAGAGATGTCAGGGAATCAAAGGAGCAGACCGGGCATGGGTTTTTAGAAAGAAAAACTCTCTCGGAAATGGAGCTGGTTCAAGTCAAGGCCCTACCCGTCAGCACTCAGTCTCGGACACGCTGTCAGAGACTATCACAGGAATGACATGGGGCCTAATAAAGAATCAATGGCGGTTCCTGGGTAGTGCAGGTTTCTGAAAATTGCCTGCATTTCAGCCTGCCAGCTGTCCTAACATCAGGTTTGGTTGGATTGCCCCCCCCCCATAAATCCTGGCGTACCGGTGTTAGAGTGTGTTGTTTCTAGCCACGCTGAGGTTTTTGCCTTGCGTATCCCTCCGGTAGGCAGCAGAGTAGCCATCAAACTGTCATTGCGTCTACGCAGAATTTTTTTAAAAAATCGCCCATTCTTCTCGATTCCTCACGTTAGCAAGCCTGTGGTCCTGGTGCCCTTCGTATTCTAGCTAGGCCGCTCCCATGCAGACGGGTACAAAACCCAGGTCGGAACAGGTAGCAAAGCAACCTACGGTCCCCGAGGACCATTTCGTTAACCCTGCTCGCTCCCCACGAAGCCCGAGTCTTGTTTTTGCAAGCGCCGAGTCCCAAAGGAAAGCAACCAGACCGCAGCACGTCCGTGTCTGTCGAGCCAATGCACACGCTAGAGCACCCTAGTAACAAAGCTCTTCCTTCTCTCTCAGACAACACAAAGCAGACCCAAAGTGTTGCCTCGCGTGCCAAAAGGCGGGGGGGGAGGTGTTCATCCGTCACACTGCAGCCTGCCGCAGGGAAGTGCAGCTCCCCCAACGAACACGTTCAGAGGGCTCCTCTAGGGACGGCCAATGGCCATTAAAGCCTTGTATCATAATTAAGTCTCCAGTGTGCGCCAGCTGAACAGGGTAAAGCATTGGTCACAGTCGTATTCAAACTCACACCCTTTCACTCTACTCTGGCAGCGTGCGACTATGTAAATGAGAGCGAATCAGGCCTCTCCTCTTGCTTTCTCGGTAATACGACTCAATACAACAGGCAACGTTTCCAAAGAAGGGACGAATTTCCCTCATTCTTCCAGAAAGAATTTAAGCTACTTTGTCAGGAGGACCCTAATCTCACTGCTCACAAATGTCTCCGCTCTCTGCTCTTTGTTTTGCTTTGTAAACACTGCTAAATTTGAAGCCAAATCAGGTTTCGGCCCGCCTTGAGCCCTGGCCACTTCTCAATCCCAACCCTGCCTAGCGGTTTCGATGCGTGACCAGAAAAATATGAAGCGACAGGATAGGAATCATTTGAGCCACATGCGGGAGGAAAAAACAGGATCCCTGACTCCTAAAGGTAGCAGCGATGACCCAAGTAACAGAGAATCTGGTTTCTCTTTTAAGAGTTGCTGTCCAACAAAGGTATTTTCAAAAGTATCTAAGGGATTTAGAAGCACAATTTCTATTAACTTCTGATGCTGAAGGGAATTAAGGCCCACAAATACAACTGAAAGAGCCTTACACCTTTGGGGAAATCTCCCTCTGAAATATACGAAAAGGCAGAAAACCCCTCGTCTATTGCACTTCGAGAAAAGTTTAAATATTGGTGTTTGCTCTTACTTAGTGCTAGCACAGTCATCATGAGGGTAAACAGAAAGCCGGCATTCGTCATGCCTGGCTCCCTTGGATCTGCCATCGGAGAAGAACGGTCCGTACAGACTGAACCTCTCTAGTCCATGACACGCTGGTCTGACAACATCCGTGATCCAGCATCGGCAGAGACCTTGTGGGTGCTCTGGGGTGGGAGCACCCAGGAGGAAAAAAAATGGTGCAGCAGGACCACAGATGTCGCCAGACCAGAGAACCAAGCTGAAATCTGAGAGGCGAGCCCCAGAGCCAAGGGCTGATGACTGGGGTCAGAACTCAGTGGCCGGGTGAGGGCTATGGGATCAGAGCTTGGTAGCCAGGAGCAGACTTCGGAGGTTGGAAGTTGGTAGCAGAGGGGCCAGCACTGACCTCCCCTGGTCTAGCAAACTTCCTGGTTCAGTACTAGTCAGGTCCTGAGGGTGCCAGTCCAGGGAGATCCAACCAGTGCAACCCACCATGCTGTCAGCAATGAAGTGCATATTCCTCACCAGTTCTGCAATCTCTGGCAAATCTGAGGAACAATCTCAGATTGAGGCGGCTTTGGAGAAAACAGATAAACAGTCACAAATCCCTGGGACCAGACGGCATTCACCCAAGGGTTCTGAAAGAACTCAAATGGGAAATTGCAGATCTATTAATTGTGTTTTGTAACCTATCCTTTAAATCAGATTCTGTAGCTAAGTACTGGAGGATAGCTAATGTGATGCCCATTTTTTAAAAAGGCTTTAGCGGTGATCCTGGCAACGATAGGCCAGAAAGTCTAACTCCAGTACCCGGCAAATTGGTTGAAACTGTAGTAAAGAACAGAACTGTCGAACACAGACTAACATAATTTGTGGGGGAAGAGTCAACATCGTTTCTGTAAAGGGAGATCATGCCTCATCAATCTACTAGAGTGCTTTGAGGGGTTAACAAGCATGTGGACAAGGGGGATCCAGTGGATATAGTATACTTCGATTTCCAGAAAGCCTTTGACAAGGGTCCCTCACCAAATGCTCTTAAGCAAAGGAGGTTTTCATGGGATAAGACAGAAGGTCCTCTCATGGATTGGTAACTGGTTAAAAGACAGGAAACAAAGAATAGAAATAAATGGTCAATTTTCAGAATTGCCATATGAAGAGATATTAATAAGACTAGGACTTTTCAGCTTGGAAAAGAGACAGTTAAGAGAGGATATGATAGAGGTCTAATAAAATCATGACCAGTGTCAAAAACACAGTAAAGAAGAGTTTAAAACAAAAAGTAGTTTTTCTTCATACAACACACAGTCAACCTGTGGAACTCCTTGCCAGAGGATGTTATGAAGGGCAGGACTTTAACAGGGTTCAAAGAAGAGCTGGATAGATTCATGGAGGTTAGGTCCATCAATGGCTATTAGCCAAGATAGGCAGGAATGGTGTCCCTAAGCCTCCGTTTTTCAGAGGCTGGGAACGGGCAACAGGGGAGGGATCACTTGATGGTTCCCTGTTCTGTTCATTCCCTCTGGGGCACCTGGTGGCACTGGCCACTGTTGGAAGACTGGGCTAGATGGACCTTTGATCTGAGCCAGTAAGGCCGCTCTTATGATCTCTACTAAACTAGCTCTATACCGCTGCTCAATTGGTAGTTCCTTTTCAGCCAAAAAGAAGAAAAACATAATTGCTTTCTGCCCTGCAACATGACTCACAATGTCCCATCGCAAGGCACAGCAAAGCCCGTTCAAAAACCTGCAATGCTGGGGGCAAATTCCACCCAACCACCTCTAGCTCCTAGCACCCATGGACCTGTGATGGGCATGCCACAAAAGTGGATGGAAACCAGAATCCACCCAGGGGGAAAAAATTAATTAAATATGACATTTCAAAAAAATATATAATATAGAGCATTAAAGTATTTCGTGATTAATTGCTTCAGACTAAAACAAAGGGAAGAGGACACACACAAACTGGAATGAAGAGGAACATATATATCAGCGAGGATAATTAAACACTGGAGCAAATTACCAAGGGATGGGATAGGTTCTTCATCATTTGGAGTCTTTCAATCAAAAATACACTCTAGTTCAACCACAAAGCTACGAGTTCAACGCAGGGATCCTTGAGTGAAAATCCACAACCTACATTATGCAGGAAGTGAAATTAGATCAAGTGTTTTCCACCCCGAGGTTCTGACTAAACAAGTTTCAAAGGAGGCAACTCCCTCTGTCTGTCCCCTACTGTTAAGTGGTAGGAGGTCCCACATTTCCAGAGGGGGACAGCCAAAGGCAGAAAACCCCTCTACTACATCATTAAAAGCTTTAAGAAAGAAACAGTTACTAGGCTTTCCATAACTACTGTTATTCGTTGCGCTGGTCGTGTCCATTCCCCAGAAGATGTGTGTGCACGCCAATACACAGCTGTTAGGGCATTCATTAGGGGGTGTGCTGCCTTGAACACCACACGGACAAAGGATAAAGCTACTCACAAGCCTTCCATGATCCATCCTTCCTTCAGGACTCGATGGGTATGTCTAGACTACAGGGTTTTGTCAACAGAAGTTTTGTTGACAGATACTGTCGACAAAGCTTCAATCGACAAAGAGCGTCTAGACTACATCCAGTTCTGTCGACAAAGCAAGCCGCTTTGTCGACATAACAGTGTGGACCAAAGGGCAGTGTAGATGCAATAACGCCTTCTGTCGACAGAACTCTGTCAACAAAAGGCATTATTCCTCGTAGAATAAGGTATACATACGTCGACAAAACTGAGTTCTGTCGACGTTATGTCGACATAATTCAAAGGCAGTGTGGACGCAGGTATAGTTTTGTCGACAAAAGTCCACTTTTGTCGACAAAACCCTGTAGTCAAGACACACCCCAATAGACGGGGAAAGGAAGGTGAGTTGTAGAACAGCCATACACAACCCATCTCGAAGAACAACAGTTACGGGAAGGTGAGTAATAGTTTCTTCCTCCAGTGATTGCACAAGTCCGTTCCACTGTAAGCGACTGACCACAGAGTCCCAGCTGGAGGGATCTGGGAATATATTTGAGCAGGGACTAGAAGGCCATTAGTACAAACTGAGCACAGTTAGAAGCATAGTGGAAAATAAACTTATGACATGATGACCAGGCAGCCACTCTGAAAACGTTTTAATACGGGGTCATGAGCCAGACAGGATGAAGAGGCTGCTTGGGACCTAGTCGAATCATCCAATGCTCTATTCAGAGACATCACATTAGCCAGCTGGTGACCAAGCTGAATACAACTGGATAATCCTTTGAGCGGATACAGGACAGCTCTTTGTTCGGTCTGCAAATGCAATGAACAGTGGAGTCAAAGCCCTGAAAGGATTAATCCAGTCTAAATAACAGCTAAAATTCTTCAAACTTCTTGCCTATGCAGTCTCTCCTCGCCTTTATGACCATGAGGGTTTCGGAAGAAGGTTGTTTGGTCAACATGAAAACTGGAAACTACCTTGGTAAGAAACTTTGGGTGACAGTGACAGTGAACTTGATCCATGTATGGAGGATTTGATGTTAATGACTTCAATTCCCCCCTTTCCTGGTCAACATAATGGCCACCAAAAATGTCACCTCCATGGAAAGATGCATCAGAGAGCAGACAACGAGAGGCTCAAATGTGGTAGGGGGGACCCATCAGCTTCATGACGACTGGATTTAGGCTCCAGGGGGGAATAGGATTCTGCACCTGTAGAAATAGTCTGTCCAGGCCTTTAAAAAAATCTTCCAGATGTCAGGTGTCTGCTCCCGATTCAAGAGGGTAGCTAGCTGGATCATTGATGCATACCTTTACCTCTTACTGTGGCTCTACAGCCAACCCAACAGGAACTGCTAAGGGAAAATTTTCCAGCAACTATGTACACAGTGTGAACACACCTGATTGCAATGCACGTGAACACAACTCGAAGAACAATGGTTCCGAGCAGTTTTTTGGCTGACGTGGCTGCACTAAGGGAGCATCACATAGACGTAATAGTTCACTTTCCTATGCAAATGTCATTTTCCCTAGATTGGCGGACAGATCCAAGAGACTCGGGCATCCCCTTGCAGTAGTGGTCAGGTATCACTTGAGGCTTCAGATGATACTCATCACTGCTTGAATTTGGGACTCTGGCAAGAATTCCCAGGCCAGCATTGAGTCCAGTATAGCTCTGATGAACTCAACTTTCTGTGTTGGCGATAAAGACTTGTTCACATTAAGGAGGTGGCCTAGTCTCTCAAAAGTGGATCTGACAGACCGGATCTGTAATTCCACCTGCTCCCTGAGCAACTAGTGGTCTAAGAAGGGGTATACCATCTCTCGGAGAAGAAGGTTGCTTCTGAAGGCAGCTGGTAGACCAAATGGGAGGATCATCATAGTGTTTGTGGTTCACCATGAACTGCAGAAAAAAATTCTGTGCATGAGGCAAATGTCTATATGAAAGTCTGCATCTTTCATGTTGAGGGCACCATACCAGTCTCCCACGGACGGAGAAGGGATAATTGTGCTCAGGGAGACCATGAGGAACGTCAACTTTATCATGAACTTGTTGAGTCCTCTCAGGTCTAGAATGGGTCTGACACACTCACACAGCTTTGGGGATTAGGAAACGAGAAAAGAATCCCCTGTCCTGTAGCTCTCAAGAAACCTCCTCCACTGCTCCTTCTGAATAAGGAGTTGCTGATGAAAAGGGTCCCTGAAACAAAACAAGGAAGGGGGAAGAAGCAGAATTGGAGAGAGCATCCCACTCCTCCCACGCAAAGAACCCAATGGTCTGACATTACTTGGGACTATGAAGTAGGATAAATGATCCCAGAAAGAGGGTTGAGGATCCAGTATACTGTCTGGTATGCCAGACCCAGGCATTGCCCTCCAATTCTTTAGGCTGTGTAGTCTGGAGTTGAAGGGTCTGTTAAGACCATAGGAGGCAGACTCAAACCTGGAAGACGTGAGGTATTCTTCATGGCTGTGCTGGAGAATAAGGTATGCCACTGCTGAGCCTGCAGCTTACAGGGAGGCCTACAAAGAGGCCATGCTACTGCCTTGTCCTCCTCCACCACTGTCCCAAACTCTGCCCTGGACTCCGATGGGAATAGCTCCTTACATTTGAGCATGGAGTTCCATGAAATTATATCAGAATTGCCTGCGGATTAGCAAGCCTGAGATCTTTCTTCCAAAACGGTTGCTTTTTTTAAAGTGTGGACTTACGTGTGGGTCCTTTTTGCCACTTGCCTTTCATATTCATTAACCACAGAGCACCGAGGAGCAGGACTGTGGGTGGGTGAACAGATACTCATAACCCGTGGCAGGAACAAGAACTGACATTCTACCCCTTCGGCCATCAGGGGCACGGAGACCAGGGTCTGTCACACTGTCTTGTTCTGAATAGTCTTAATGACTGGCAGTGCCACTTGGAAAGGACCTTCTTGGGCCAGAATGTTTACCATTGGGTCCCTCGATCCATCACCTCCTCAGCTCGCAAGCCCAGATTGCTGCTACACTGCACAGCAGGTCCTGATGGGTGCAGGTAGATATGGTGCAGGGGTTCTGGTGGTGGGTGGTTAGGGGTTTGGGTTCCTGGAAAGCTGGGGGGTTGATTGGCGGTGGGAATCATGCCACTTCTGGCTGTTTCCCCCAGCGTTCTTTACCCACCCCTCCATGCAATTTCCTTACCCGACCTGGCCTCATCTGGGGAGGAGGACAAGGACCCAACCAGGGGAACTGAGTCATCCTGGGCCTATTGGTCCCATTGGGACGTCCTGTTCCACTGTAGGAGCGGGGCTCTGTGCAGGTGAAAATCCTGCAGGTGGAAACCCTTCTGCACGTGTGGGCTGGGTACATCGGAACCCTGGGCTCAGAAGCCCCAGATTGGAAGCCCTTAGGCAAAGTATCCTGGGACTAGTGATATGACCCAGGGGTCCAAAGGGCCATTGCATTGGTCCTTGCCAATGGGGCAGCCCTGGCATTGAGGTGCGCCAAGCAGTGCTGACTCCAGAGAGAGTTGCTAGAGTCCACGTTGGAGTGGACAAGGAGTGGGATCTGGAGGTCCCCAGCAGTGTTAGTGTGGGATAGCCAAAGGAACAGGCCCAAGCAGACGGGGATCGGCAGGTGCTGAGACCTTGAGCAGTACAGAGATCGATGGCGTAATGGTGATCGGCAGAGGGAACGTGCCACAAATTCGACCCATGCCACAAATACAACCAGCACCGCGAGCGGGAGTGGCACCTGGATTCCAAGCAGCTCCAGGAGTCAGGACAACATCTCCTTTCTGGCCCCAGTAATCAACGTCCCAGAGACACTGGCAGGCGCAGCAGGATCGGTTTGCCGCAGGACGAGACCACCCCCGGTGGTGCCGGAGGCTTGTTGCAGAGTCAGGGACAATAGTGCTGTCGCGTCCCACGAAGTTGCAAAGGTGTCCGGGGCAGATGGCAGTTCCACCTCTTCCACCACCAGAGTCGCTGGTCCCTTTGCAGGGCTGACGTCTCGCGTGCTGGCTCCCAGGCTCTTGGGGCCGCGGGTTTCTCTCTGGGATGCACCGTGTTATCCGAGACTGCAGAGGTTGGTCTCGCAAGTGATGCATCTCGACCCTACTTGGCATGTCTCTGATCTATGTGGGATCAGTGCTGGGCAGTTCCTAGACTTAGGAACTGGAGCTCAGCACTGCCGCGAGTGTCTGTGTTCAGGGACCGGTTCCTCCTAACGTGCTCCATATGGGGGAGTTCAGTGCCGGGACCTATCGCACTGAGGCAGGCTGCAGTTTAAGTGCAACCTCCGTAAGGCGCTGCTTCAGCCTTAGGGCTCGTTCCCTTTTTGTCCTGGAATCAAAACCTTTACAAATCCTGGACTTTGCAGCGTGATGAGCCTCCCCTAGGCACTTTAAACAAACACCCTGGGTGTCTCCGATTGGCAGGGGCTTATTGCAGGATTGGCATGGCTTGAACCCCAGGAGTAGTCTAAAAAACACAATCTGGCATACTGGTCTATCAAAACACATGCTGCCAGCGGCTCCAGCCACCAAAAGTTTCTTACCGGGGTGAGGAGATAAGCTTTTCAGTCTAGAATGCTGCTTGGCAGAGTCTGAAACCTCACCTGCAGCTGTCATGGAACTCAGGGGCACTCCAGGAAATCCTGTTTTCTGCAGCGGAGACAGGACCGACTCCTGTTTTGATCAGCAGACCAAATACATTCAGTCTGAACCAGATTATGCCTCACACGGACGACACCTGCGACCTGGATCGAACTTTTATTGGCCGGTCATCCCATTAAGGAAAGATGTGGACCTCGGACCACCAAAGGAATGCTGCTGGTTCTGCCATGCACCTTGTGAATTCATGAAGAGCATAAACCAGCCAGTAACTAAGCGCTCAAAGCACCAATCCAGGATGATTATTAAACGTACTGCATTACAGCACTCGAGTTGTAAGAATATACGTCCTTGTAAAGGTTAATTTTTAATAGTATCTAAAAGGGAGGGAGGGGAAAATGAAAGCAACTGCCGAAAGAGGAAGAGTCCTATCGAGGTTATAAAGCTATAATATTCTGCAAAAGGAGCTGATCCACAACTAAGATGGATGTCTGAAAATATGAGAGACATATGGGAGATCAATATGCACAACTGAATTACAAGATCGATTTACTGCACTGCCGTCCTACTGTGAGCGTATGACTGGATCTAATCAGCATAGGAAACGCATGTTCAGATCTTTCAGATCATAGCAGAAAGCAGAGACCTGCATATGAAATCCTGTAGTCCAGTGTTTCTCAACCAGCGGTACGAGTACCCTTAGGGGTGCTCGAGAGAAGTCTGGAGGTACGTCAACACAGCTGAAATTTGGAGAAAGCTGAATTTGTGTTTTAAGATTTACAGCGCTTTATTATTTTTGTCCTTTTTACACCCCACGATTTCATCGTCCGCCCGGTTACGATTAAGCCGTTTAAACAAATGTGTTGCAATGGTAGAAAAAAATTGTGTGTCTGAAAACTGTAGGTACTGGGGGTACTTAATTTTTTTTGAAAAAGGGGTACTTTAAAAAAATGGTTGAGAAGCACTGTGCTAGTCCATCCCCCTACTGTGTAGGACTGCTCCCCAGAGTATATTTCCCCCGAGCTTTGACCAAGCCTTGCTAATTAGACACTAGACAATGGAGATTTTCAAACATGCCCACATGACATGGCACTTAAAGATGCAACCTGGGCATCTTAGGGAGACAAGATGGGTGAGGTAATATTTTTAATTGGTTTCCCAGACACGACAAAGATCTCTGTGTAAGCGTGAACGCTCGTCTCTCTCACCAACAGAAGCTGAACCAATAAAAGATATTACCTCACCCACCTTACCTCTAATGTCCTGGGACTAACAGGACTGCAGCAACATTGCACACAATGGGACTCTGGCTCATTTTTGGACTGGGATTGAAACCCTTGGAAAATGTTTCCCCAGGGGAGGAACGGTGGCCCTTATGAAAAGATTGATTTATTGGGATCTGACTGAGTCAGCTGTGAAAACACTAGCATCTATATTTTTCCCTCATTTTCACTTTGATCACAAATCAGGATTCTTGATTCTGTACTTTGCATAGGCCACCCAAAGTGCATTCATCAGAACCCAGCACTTGTGAACGGTCTGTTAAAATCACTTCAGCCCCTGGGAGCTGTATAGTTCTCGCACAGGGAAGTCACCCCAGCTCTTTCCAGTTTTCTGTAACGTGCTAGGGATGTAAAATACTGGTTAAGCAGCTGATTCAATCTTAGTTTAACCAGTTAACTGAATAGCCACTTTCTCCCACGCTACTTGTCCAACGCAGCAGGAGCTAGCAACCCCACATAACGGGGGGAAGGGGAGGGGGCTCAGCAGCAGGCTTCTGCTCCCGGCCCCCAGCATGCAGGGCTCCCAGCTGCTGCAGAGCAAGGGGGACCTAAGGCTTAATGCACAGGTCTGGAGGGGGGCGGCTCCTGCTCCTGACCTCCGTAGGGCTGGAGTAGCCTTCCACCCATAGCAGGCCGCAGGTGATGGGCTGCCCCCAGGTACCGTGGTGTTAGCCAGTACGCAGTAAGCATCGTCCAGTAAGGGTGTGTGTCTACCAGGTAACTGGTTACTTGCTAACATCCCTATAAAGTGCATGGTTATTTTAAGCAAGAAGCCGATTCTCCACCTCTGTGAGGGAGCAGTCCCACAAGGCTAAGCTTTAAGAAATAAAGCCCGCCCTCACGTAGGCAGGATCCTTCACCACTGAAGCCAATGGGAAGTTTGGCAATTACTTCAATGGGAGTGAGATCCGGGTCTCTCAGCACTGGACCCACGTTGGCCAGAATTACACACTGAAACAAGATTCTTGCCAGCAGGGTACCACCGCGGATTTTGCTGGGCAGTAGGAATGAGCGCGATCTGGACACTACGCTCTTTAGAAAACTTTGCTAACGGCCAGTTTCCCGCCCTCTTCTCTGCATCAGTTTTATACAGTGTTCAGGGAAACTTTCCAATCTTCCCTTCCCGCCCCCCCATTCCGAAAGCTCTAACATTTCTCTCTGCCCCTATGGCACAGCTGCACTGCAATCGTGGGGTACGACAGCCGCTCACAGGGACGTACCGACGCTAACTTTGATTCAACTAGAACGAGTCCCATCGCACTGAAGCTATGACAGCGGGTAACACCGACTGTTACAAGCCTGCCCACAACCCGCTGTAATTACTTGGGTGGCTATTAGGCACTGAAGCCACTGCTGCCCCGGTACCCGACACAAGCTAATGCAGATAAATCCATACAAGCTGCAATCCCGTTCCTGACTGCAGTGTTTGTCAGTGCTTTCAGGACAAACTTTCAGCTCTAATCACCAGACCATATTGCCTCAACCAAGACGTCCATCTCCTAATACACTAAGGGTGTGTCTAGTCTCCAGGGTTTTGTCGACAAATGAGGACTTTTGTCGACAAAACGATACCTGCGTCCACACTGCCGTCGAGTTATGTCAACATAACGTCAACAGAACTCAACAGTTTTGTCAACGGCTGTAAATCTCATTTCTCGAGGAATAACGCCTTTGTCGACAGAGTTCTGTCAACAGAAGGGCAGTGTGGACGCAGGGGGAAAGTTATGTCGACAGAAAAAGCCTCCAGGAAGGACCCCTGGTGGACACGCCTGCCACAGCTTGCAACTCTACTGTTCCTGCCTGCAGCCATCTTTAAAAGGCACAGGCACCCAGAATCAGCAGTCTGGCTGCAAGCTAGCTCCAGCCAGGACCCTGACTGCGCAGCTCTTCCTGGTCGGGCCGCTCAGAGCCATGTCCCAGGGACAAGCCCCCCAAGACCCCTCTGGCCCTTCCAGGGACACATCCCCCCAGGAAGCCCGGGGCACTAAACGGCGGGCACCCTCCTGGTCTGGCCCCGAGATCAAAGCCCTTTTGGAGCTGTGGGCTGAGGCGGCGGCACTTCAGCCCCTACAGGCCAGGCACAGGAACGTGGGCATTTACGCCAGAATGGCAGATGGCCTGGCCAGGAAAGGCCACCACCCCCGCACAGCACTGCAGGTCAGAGCCACGGTGAAGGAGCTGGGGCAGGGGTACATCAGGGCCCGTGAGTGCAGCTCCCGCTCCGGGGAAAGGCCACACGCCTGCACCTACTCCGAGGATCTGGACAGGCTCCTGGGGGCAGGGGAACCCCTGCCTCCCGAGAGGCTTGTGGAGTCTGCCGTGGAGACCCCTGTGCAGCAGCAACTCCTGCCAGACGACCCGGAGCTCCAAGAGGAGGAGGAAGAGGAGGAGGGGGACAGCACCCGGAGCACCCAGGAGCCAGATCTCTAGAAAAAGGAGGCCTCCCAGGTGGCTTCAGACCCCGGGGCTGGAACAGCACGTCAGTGCTGAGAGGGGCTTGCTTGGCCATGCAGTGTGTTTGGGGGGACAGAATGGGTTTCAGCCTACACCATGCCTTACTGAGACCCACATGAGCATCCTCTGACCCTAGGACAGGCACTGCCTGCTGACAAGGAGGGCGACCTTTCCCTCTTATCCTCCCGCCCTGTCCCTATTCCCTGTGCCCAGTCCTGGCCGTCCCCCTTATGCACCTGCCCCCGCCCCCATGGACTGTCCCCCGAGAATGACTTACTTCCATCAAGACGGCCCCAAGAGTAGACTTCCCCACGCCAAACTGACGTCCCACGGAGCGGCAGCTGTCGGGCAAGGCCAGCTTCCAGAGAGCAATAGCGACGCGCTTCTACAGCGGGGTGGCAGCCCTCAAACGGGTGTCCTGGCGTTGCAGGGCAGGGGCGAGCCAGGCACAGAGCTCCTGGAAGGTGGACTTCCACATGCGGAAGTTTCAGAGCCGCTGGTCCCACCAGTCCAAACTCGCCTCTCCATGAATAAGTTCGGGGGCAAGGGCAGCAGGGCTGCAGCCTGAGCAGGGGGCTCAAAGCTGATTCCAGCTCTGCCCCCAAATGTCATGATGCTCTCCAGAGCATGCAGCAGAACTTCCAGTAGCACAGCACAGGGCCAACGCCTGCCTAGGGGCAGTTCTGGCTCCAAAAAGCAAACCTGCAAAGAACCTGCTGCGGTGTCCACAGCAGCAGGGCAAGCAAAGCAAACAAACACTGCAGGAGCTTTGCTTTCCCTCTCAGAGATGGGCAAGGCAGAAGCAGGAGCAGAGCAACAGCTGTCCGGAGGGGTCCCTTTAAGCCCGCGGCTCTGCAGAGAGCATACAGCAGCTCCAGGGACTTCTGGCTGCCCGTGATCTTCCAGAAGCACTTTCGGGTGCCTTCTGTCGAAAGAGCGTCCGCGAGTCTGGACGCTCTTTGTCGATAAAGCGATGTAGTCTGGACACTCTTTGTCGACAGAAGTTTTGTCGACAGATTGTCGAAAAAACTTCTGTTGATAGAAGCCTGTAGTCTAGACATACCCTAAGAGTGTGTCTAGACTACAGGGTTTTGTCGACAAAAGTGGACTTTTGTCAACAAAACTATACCTACACTACCACCAAGTTCTGTCGACAGTAAGTTGACAGAACGCAGAAGTTTTGTCGACGGCGGTAAACCTCATTCTACGAGGAATAACGCCTTTTGTCGACAGTTATGTTGAAAAAAGGTGCTACTGCATCCACACTGCTTTTTCAAAAGAGAGCGTCTAGACCAGCGGTTACCAAACTTTTCAGCATCACACCCCCTTTTTGATTTTTGAGAAACCCTCACGCCCCTCCCCCCCAATAGCAGCAAAACTTGTTGAGCCAAAAAAAGGGGGGGAACTGACCGGGGCTGAAAAACAAAAATAGCAGTGAAACTTAGGGGGGGAGACTGACCTGGGGGGCGGGCTGGGTCACCTCACCCCCCCCCCCGAATTTCTTCACCCCCACCCCACCCCAGTTTGGGAACCCATGGTCTAGACTCTGTCGAAAAAGTGGCTTGCTTTGTCGACAGAACTGGCTGTAGTCTGGACGCTCTTTTTCGAGAAAAGCCTGTTGTCTAGACGTACCCTAAGAACTGCAAAGTCGTTTTGTTTAAAAAAATCACAGCAGTATTCACAGCTTTACCTGAATCCAATTCTGAATTTAAATGGCCCTGGGAGACCTACTTTTATGACCTATAGTACAGATTTCTGAGAAGCTGAGCTTCTTGCTGTGGTATTAATAATAGATCTATTCAGACTGATATTCCTGGGAGATAAAAGGGAAAATATTAAAAACTGATGCTTCTGGCAAATGAAAAACTAATGGACCATATTTTCCTAAGGGGATGGGAGGTGCTTTCATTTTATTTCACTCTGCTAACTGTCTGAGATCTGCCATAGTGGGTAATGCTCAGAAATCACTGTCTTTAGGTAACAGAGAACATCTGGAAAAGAAAGGGTGAAGGAGATGCAAGTGACCTGTCAGATATTTCAAGATGGGAACAGTCAATTCACAGGATTATGCAGCAGGCTCTACCTAAATTTGTAACCTAGCTCAGCAATGGAAGAAGCTTAGCTTTTGGTGTGGGACTTTGGGATGCTTGTAAGACACATTAGACCACCCTGTTTTCAATAGCAGTTTGGCTCAAAGCTTATATCACAAAATTTACTGGCAGGATGTACAAAAGCAATCAGTGCCAGCCTCATTCTGCTCTCATTGAAATCAACTTCCTTTGGCTTCAAAGGGAGCAGTTACATCAGCATTGAGACCTTTCGATGAAATCCTTGAACAGTTTCACCAGCGTAGCTAATACATTAATGAATGTTACAACTGAGATATTGCCCGCTGGCCTACAAACAACTGGACTTTCAGAAGAAACCCCACAAAAGTGCCAGAAAATGCATTCTTATGTGTGCTATAAAAGTGAAGAATTTAAGACTGTCTTACACTATTTACTCTTTTATTGATACAAAACCAGAAATGACTTGACACACCATAAACAGTTACAGAAATGTACAGAAATTTACATCTGACAAAGAGATGTTTCAATGCCCATGAAATAATATATTCCCAGACCTGAAGGGAATTCCAGTTGAAAAGTAAGGATGGAATTATTGGCAACCCCCCAATATACAGCGTAAGATGATCTCCAATTTGCGAGAGAGGTTATGAAGAAGAGGACTCATTTACTGAATCTTCTATAATCGGCCTGAAATACAAAAAGCACAGAAATTGGTTCATTCAAACTAGCAGATAAACCTTATAACATGAATATACTGCTCCCCCTCTTGCCCATACTGTAACTTTAAAAAGCCAGAGGACAGCAAGGCAAATTTTATTCATAATCAAGAAACACACTGTCCAGATACCACAATGGTTTCCACACACATTAACACCCCCCCCCCCCCCCCCGTTCCACCACCACTGTCACTCCTGGCTGTGACTATTTATTTAATGCTTTCTTTTGTTGATAATTATGGGATTGTGTGTTTTGTGTAGCTACAACACAAATAATCAGAAGAGCAGAAATTAAGAGTTAGAACATCTTAATAATGCACACAGGGCTCACTCCAGCTTCACCATGCTATGTGAGGAGGGTTGCAACAGGAGGCTGAATTTCCAAATGGCTCAATTCCACAAATATAGTCAGACTGAAAACTGGCATACTAGTTCTAGGCCTGGGGGAGAGTTTGAGGAGCAAGTCTGGAGGCATTTGACCAAGGCATTCCTAAGATAAAAATACTAATTTAACATATTCATCTAATGCTTTTTTGCATAGAGATCAGGAGAGGACAAAACATTTCATTGAACTCTGCCTGCTGAGATCTAGAGTCCAGGGTGAGGCACCAAAATATAACAATCTAAAATGTAAGAGACTTTCTTCTTAGGTCTACAGAGTGATGCACTGGGTTGCTATGGGAAAATATGAGCTGCTAACAACCACAGTTCCATATCACTACTGTAGCAGGAGGCAACTTACATTTCTCTTACCTTGCCAATGAAAGTTGTAGTCACTTCTAAAGCAGCTGGGATTAGAATCCAGGAGTCTAACGTGAAAGAGCTAAGACTCAGTTCAAAAGACTATGGCTGAATGTGCCAGAGGTGAATTACCTTATAGCAATAGTCAGGGGACATGATCCTATGTATTAAAGGATTCAGGATGTTCCAAGAAATTAAATAAGGCTCATGTCCCCATGGCTGAAACAACGGAGTTCTGTTCAGTGGTCTACACCAGACTTCCTCTCTGTTAGGAAGTCACATGAGCCAGAATTTTGAGAGGTGGTAGAAACTGTTCTCTGGGGTCTGTACTGAGAATACCACCCCACACCCTGAGAAAAGCAGGAAAAATAGTCTCGTGCCTCAGTTTCCAAACCAGCTCTTCATTTTGCTTGATTTGGTACAAGGAGCCTTCCAAAGCTGTGCAGACACCTTACTTTCAGAATCACCCGCTGCTCTAAGTCAGGAGAGCAGCAGGGAGACACAGGAGGGACGCTGCAGGCCTGGGGACCAGTGCTGTGCATGCTGTAACAGTTTTAGATTACCAGTGGTTATTAGGCGCTTTCCTTTGATGAAATGGCGGCAGTCAAAGAACATTGTCCTTGCAAGCTCTCCTCAGCAGTGGTTCCGTTTCAAGCGGATTCTGCAGCCTCACTCAAATCCCTTCTCTTTGGTTACTCATTTCACTTCCAATCCCCCTACCCACAAATTCCTCCCTCCAGGCACAGCCTCCTCACATGAGCTTCCGAAGTTCCCGGTTGCTAGCAGGTGCAGACCTACTCTGATTGTGACAGGTGAAAAGAGGAGACTCAGGACTTCCATGTCCCACAGGAAAGGAGAAGAGAGGCTGTACATCCCTTTCCCTCCATCAGGAAACCCCTGAGGGGTGCAGCTGCACAGATTCCAGTGAGAAGGGATTCCAGGACTCCTCCTTCCTGCCACTAGTACGGAAAGGGGAGTGCAGAGGACTCAACACCCCCAGCATGATTCCGGAGTGAAGCAGGTACAACACAGCTCCTCTACCTCCAAGCGCTGTATGAAGCTTGTAACTGAGTCCATAGCTGGCCACTCAACCCCACCGGGTGGGTATGGAGCGCCAGGACAAGATGATGTGCTGACACACAAGGAGAACTAGGGAAGCACTTCCTCCTATAATAGGAGAGGATACATTCACTTGCTAAAATCTTTGTTGACATGGAGTCACAAGTGTAGGGACTACATGAGGCCCTGGGCTCTCCCAGAACATCAGACAGTGCGTCCCAGCACCGAAACAACCTAGAAAAGCTGTGAGGAAATTCAGGTTTACGGTAATACTTCCCACACAACAATCACATAGCTCTTAACCCACAGGAATACAAAGCGGAATTGGAAAAGTCACAGTACTTGTCTGTCTCTGCACACGACCCCAACCCAAAACTATTATTCATAGTCCAAGTATTATCATCAATGCTTTGCTGTTTACTAGCAGAGACCAAACTGGACTAAAAACACCAGGAGAGACATAAGATACTGCATCCTTCCTAAGGAGACCACGGGACAAAACATAAAAAGATCGTTAAGGCAGGCTATGCTGGGTCAACCCTCTATCCTGTATTCCAGCAATGGCCAGTGCCAAGTGCTCTTGAGGAAATGAGAAGAACAGGGAACCATCAAGTGATCCATGCCCTGTCGCTCATTCCCAGCTTCTGGCTAACAGAGGCTAGGGACACCATATCCCTCCTTAGCTGACTCTTTTCCAAGCTGAAAAGTCCCAGATTTATCAATCTCTCCTTGTCCACAAGCCACTCCGTACCCTGGTCATTTTTACTGCTCTTTTCTGAACGTTTTCCAATTTCAATGAGTCTTTTCTGAGGTGAGCACAGTTTTCAAGATGAAGGTGTACCATGATTTACATGGAGGCAATGTGACATTTTCTGTCCACTTATCTATCCTTTCGTAAGGATAACAAATATTCTGTTGGCTTTTTTGACTGCAACTGCACATCGAGTGGATGTTTTCAGGTCACTCCATAATGCTTCTCTTGAGTGGGAACAGCTATTTTAGACCCCACCATTCTATATGCATAGTTAGTATTATATTTTCTGATGTGCATCACTTTTCATTGATCAACATTACATTTCATCTGCCATTTTTTTGCCTGGTCATCTCATTTTGAGAGTTCCTTTTGAAGGTCTTCAATCTGCTTTGGACTTAATTATCTTGAGTAGTTTTGTATCATCTGCAAATTTTGCCACCTCTCGGTTTACTCCTTTCATCCTTTATGAATATGCTGAATAGGACTGGTCCCAGAACAGACCCCATGGAGACACCACTATTTACCTCTCTCCATTCTGAAAAATGGCCATTATACCTATCCTTTGTTTCCTATCTTTTATCTAGTTACCAATCCACGAGATGACCTTCTCTCTTATCCCATGGCAGCGTACTTTGCATAAGAGCCTTAGCTGAGGGATCTTGTCAAAGACTTTCAGAAAAATCTATGTATATTTTATGCACTAAACCCCTCTTTGTCCACATGCTTGCTGACTCCCTCAAAGACTTCTAGTACATTGGTGCGGCAAGAATTCCCTTTACAAAAACCAAAGTGACTCTTCCCCAACAAATTATGTTCATCCATATGTCGGATAATATTGACCAAAAGGGGTCAGAGTTAAGGTTGTGTAACAACTGTCACCTTTCGCACTGCATGGCTTGATTTTTCTAAGGTTTGTGTTTTGGTTTTGTATGGTTAATAGTGTTGGTAAGGCGTAGGCAGAAAGACCGTATCTTCACATCCCCTTATTTTCTAACTTATGGAACATGTTCTTCTGGAAAGGCATAATTCATTCAAATTCTACATATCAATATTTATAATACATAAATGGCATATTCACTTAATTCTATTTAGGAAAATACTTTAAAATATATTGTATCCAGATACGTTGGAATGACTCTTCAAAATGACCATATAGGATTTAGAAACTGGCCTGCACTTAAACCCCACAATTTTCTGCACAAGCTTAACTTTGCACAGGTGAAGGAGTTCAATGCCATCATTAGAACTATCTACATATGTAATATTAAGCATTACATAGCTCCTATGTAATGCCAGATGGGTATTAACTTACTCCCATAACTGTCACTGTGCCTTACCTATGAATTTTCATAGAAGTGTACAACAAATCCTAGTTACTGAAAAAGCAAGTGTTTGCATTTACCAATATTAATAGAATCAGCTACAATAATAATGAGGGTACATTTTCTGGGTGCAGCATGACCTCTGCAATTAACATTTAATTATCCTTTATGGGCCAATACTGGGAGTCTCAAGATTTTCCTTTCAAGGTTTGCCCTTCCTTCAGCACTTTTTCCCCTGCCAGGCTACACAGTCCTCCTTCATAAGCTTAATTGTAATTCTGTTTTGATTAATTAGCCTGAGAGCTGACTTGGCACCTATTGAGGTTTATTCGTTTATCCACTGCATAGACTACTGCACCCCAGGGGAGTCTCCCCTGTCAGCAACAACATTTCACAAATTATTGGTTTGAAAAACTTCTCTATATTCAAATAACTTAAATTTCTTTACATTGCCCATTTAGTGCTACAATGAAGGTGATGTTAGCATAAAGGAAGGATACAATTTATCAAGTTCAGGTGTTTTTTTCAGTTGCTTTTGTGGAATAATCACCAGTGCCTGTCGGGGTGTTGAGGAAATAACTCATTGCTCCAAATGAATAATGTAAGAACCACTGGAAATCCATGACAGGGAAATTTAAGTTACTATGAGACCATATTCTGATGACAATAGCAATATTTAACTTGCACAATCAAACCCTGTGTTCCGCTCTTCCATTTCAACAAAGTTCCATTCGATGGCATATTTGACTTTAAAGAATCTAAAGAAACTGTTTCTGCCGTCTTACCAGATCATCATCTACCATAAATACTTCACAGTAACATGTTCAAAATGAAAAAGGAAATGGGGGCATGGGTCTAGGATGGGGCTGCATTGAGACTATCAGAAAATATTGGGCAAATCTAAAGAAAAATGACCAAGAATTAAGTCAGTGAGTTAAGTCAGATGGTAAGATGCTTTTATGTATTTTAAAACATTTAAGAACCCCAATTAAATCATTGTCTCATGCGCCTTCCTCTTTCCAACTTGCAGAATCTGTATAAACCCCACATTACACAAGGTCATGAGGTTGAACTGGAGTCGTACAGAAGACGTCAATGTGTTCATTAAAATATGCAAATCTCACGTCGCCTTGCAAATATCTACTCGGTCGAAAATCTTCAACTTTAGAGTAAAAAAATTGTTGTAGAGTATTAGGGCATATAAACGAGGGGCCGACAGATCAGAGAATATTTCAGGTGGACGCCCCCAAACCTAAGGAATGACCACCACATCAGATGACATGTATACACACTAGAGTTCTTTCACAACTAACCAACAGAAAGCGTCTTTGTCCACAGGCAAGTGTTTGGTTCAACCGATCAGGAACGAACAAGGATCGATCTCTGTTGCCCATAAGTCCATACACTGGGCCGTCCTTTGCTTCAGGGAGGTACTGCTAAATTGTTCCTCAGGGGAACATACTACAAAATCAATAGACTGCACGCAGGCCTTTACATAAATAAGCTACTTTGTTCCAGAGACTTATATGTTACACGTGAATCAGTTATATCCCACCTGGGAATAAGGGTATGTCTACACGGCGAGTCTCAGAGCCCAGGTAAAGCAACGCATGTTCACAGGAACTGCAGGAATAAAAATAGCTAAGTCATCTAGGGGCGTGAAAGTGTAACCATGTACACAGTTAACTGATGAGCCTGGGCTCTCCACACACACTGGCTCCCGGGGAGTCACCTGTGGGAGGCAGCAGCAGGGGTGGGGAGGATGGGAGCCGGCATGCACAGGGTGCCAGCATTAAAGTTGTTCCCCACACGCACCAGCTCCTGCCTCCCTCCTGCCCCCCAACACGGCTGCCTCGGGAAGGATGGGGAGGCTGCGTGTAACCATAATCATGTACATGGGTATATGTCCACATCCCTAGCATGTAACGACTGAAATTCTCAGCGGTTACACGGTTACTTAATAACCTACATTGTAACATCCTGAATGTTAACATTCCAGCTGCGCACAGACTCTGGGCCTGAGCTCCAGTCCAAGTGGGAAAGTCTACCCTGCTATTTTTAACCCCACAGTCAAAGCTCTACTCAGGCTCAGCACAAAGCAAACAGATCAATCATGTTAGAAACTATACTAGGGCATGACATGTTTTTGGCTTTAGCACTCTTGATCTATTTGCATAAAATGTACTGAACTGACAGCCCTGAAGTCTTAAATCTTGTCAACAGACTAGGAATATCTCTAGAGGCAGCACTGTACTGCCACTGTGCCTCTCTCATGCCCGTGATCTGGATGTACCACCTCCAGCAGTAACAGAGTACTTCAGTCTCCAGGTACTTGCTCTCTCCGCTAAGCCTACCAAAAGGTATGGCAGCGAAGAGGATGGGCCCAGCAAAAGGCAAGCTGAGTCATTATTTCATTTCATACTTCAAAAAGTACAGCTAATAGAAAACCCTGATCTTATTCAATACTAATTTGGCTGAAATTGGAAAGATTTTACTAGATAAAAAGCTCGGTATTCTACGAGCTAACTACAGAATTGCCCAATCTCACTTGCATACAGCATTTTACAATAGGTGTCATTGTGGTCTATCACGTAAATAAAATTGCAGATTGTCCTATTTCCTTGGATGAAGTTATTATATCATGTAAATGATGTGCATTATACAACCCCCCTAAAATAACTGAATACAGTTGTGGGACTAAAAATTAACTGTGCTAAGAGTTCCACCTACTGGAGTATATGAGAAATATTTCTAGTAACAGACAATATCATATTTATAAATGTAAGACTGTTTATTAAGAAGTGTTTCATTTTCACAACAAACAGTATGGGGTTTTTCTTCTGCCTTTCCTTCTCCCATGAAGAGAAAGGTTTCTATAAACTCCATGTCCTTAGAACCATTCTCAGTACATGGCACTTCCTGTTTCAGGAAATCAGACTCTCTTTTCATGGCATATTGTGGGATCAAGAAGAAGCACAGTGCTCCACTATCGCTAGCTGCTTTCATAACGTACTCCATCATTTATCTCAAAGTGAAACCTGTTCAAAGAAGATTAAACTAGATTGGTGGGCAGAACAAAACAGTACAGAGATGTCCACGGAAGAGGCAAGACACCTATTTGAAAATACCTGAACATCATCTCCAAACTCTACATTCTAGACAAAGCATCTTCAACTAGGGCTGTGTTGCATTTGACTGTAATAGCGAGCACTGGGAACGTAAGTGCACTGCTACTTATGCAGAAATAAAAATCAGACCTGCTGAGACCTAACTTAGCTCAGTTTCTTTACAGGTTTATATGCCTCTGTAGGTTAGTGTCTCAGAGGAGTAGCCATGTTAGCCTGTAACTTTAAAAAGGAGCAGTCCTGTGGCACCTTAGAGACTAACAAATATACTAGATAAATAGATAAGTAAAATCCACTCATCAGATAAACTGGAGTGGAAATTACAGAATCCAGAGTACATGGACCAGCAAAAGCAAAACCAGTTACTTCCCTGCTTCCCTCCCACAAGCATTGGCCCTCCCCCTGCCCCTGGAGCTCACACTGGAGCCGGAGATAGAGCCACCACCCCTCTCCGTAGGACAAGTGGGGGGTCTGAGACACACAGCCCAGCTCCTCCTGTAGGACAGGCAGGGGAGGAAGCTAGGGCCCAACCAGGCTTCTGTCCCCACCCCCTGAACATAGGCGGGGCAAGGAATTGCGCCCAGAATGACAAGTGACACCTGCTTAAAGTAAGGGCACGTGAAGTGAGGCGCAAGCTGGTTGCACCCAACATTGATTGCGAGAGCCGCGCGCTCCCAATGCATCCGAAGTGCTGCAACGGTTCAATCGGCACAGCCTGCTACACAAGCACATTTAGCGAAACTACCCTGTCCCGGGAGCCTGTCTTGGTTACAACAATCTTGCATCCCGCTGAGATGAAGGAGGGCCACTCATCTGACCCATTCACTAGCCTGGGTTGCTCACTGATGATCGAGGCTCTTGGCTTCAGGAGTGTATTGTAAGTTCATGATTTTCCCAGAGGTGCTCATTACTCTCCAGGATGTCATGGAGACAGTAGAGGTAAATGTTAAGAATTCTAATGTGGTGGGCAACTGCCATACTTACAATGATAAAAGGTGCAAGGTAAATTAAAATACCCACATAGTGAGAACTAACCGTACATTCATTCTGCAGGCTTCATATATATCTAAATGCACAGGATGTACTGAGGACACGGAGAACCAGCCCAGCAGCTCAATTATCTTTGGTTTATTTAAGATGACAGCACATTCTCTGAAGAACAGGCAGCATGGCTACACATTTAAATTGAGATTATTTTGAGAACCTTGCATGCATCAGGTTAATACAGTCTACAAATTATTAAAGTCTCAAAACACCTGTTAGACATTCAGCTTCATCATGGCCCCTGTGATATAGTTAAGTATTATACCCATTTTACAAATGAGAAAGCTGAGATATCTGGGAGGGGTGATTTGCCCAACATTTCACAGCAAGAAAATGGTAGAGGCAGGAATAAAAACTTGAGCCCTGACTCCCTGTTCTCTTCTCTAGTCATTAACACACATCCGCCGGTATAGCTGGGAAAGTTCTGGTGCTGAGAACATTATAGTCTCTCGTCAATAAATTGCTAACATTTTATACGGCCCTTGCCAAAAAGGCAACATGCCTATGGAAAAGATCAGATATCCAGAGTGTGAATCGGTAACTAACAAAAACCTTCAGAAGCTGACTGCATTAGGACTACTCATTCTATTAGGAAAAACATATATTCAACAAATACATGGCACATCCAGACACAAGGCTCAATATCGTATGGGAAGTGATGTGCTCTACTCATGACGGCTCAAAGAAAATATTCCAGTTGTATGAATGGCAAGAAGTGTGGTCAAAGACTTAGTGAATTATTGTTGATTAAAAATCATAGAACAATTGAATATGCTCCAGCATCTGACCCAAGACGGCGTTCCAAACTGATAGAACCCATTACCAGATGAAATAAGAATGACCATTAACCTCAGAGCATTCAAAACATAAGCAAAAGCTGCCTTTTTGTTCAAGCTTCCACGCAATATTATCTTTACTCATTCCACCGCTCTGCCATACCCAATACCACGATAAGACTCCAAGCCTGCCCTTCCAGCAACAGGAAAGGAAGAGATGTCATTCGGAGTCTTGGGAGGAGCTCCAACTACTCGGATGGGCATCAGTATAGGAGAGGAAAGTTTTATTTTACTTTAATAACAGAAACTGACTTTTGCAATTGAAGTGTGGCTTTAATAAGGCGGCTGAACTATTCTAATTTAAGAACAGAGAGTTGTTCTTTCAATGCAGGCTGTTCCCACACCATGCCTTCTGCTTTATCCAAGAGAGTCTCTGCACCAGTCCCACGCCAGGCGCATGCATCTCTTCCGTCCTCAGCATCGGTCTTCCTAACCATTCCCCCACTGCTCGTCCTATGGGGTCAGCTCTAGCCCCATCGTCCACCCTTTGCCTCAGCTGAACCTAGTTTTCGTTCCCAGAGCCCCTTCCTACACTCCCCTCAGACTTATTGGCTGCTCTCCATAGCAGAGACTCATGCACCAGGAAGGATGCTGGAACAGAAAACACAGTCAGTTGCTGCCTCATAAGCCCGTGACATTGCTGGTACCAACAACGCCAGCACCAAAACTGAGCTCATTGGTACTGGACTTAACAGCTGTTCCACACATGGCACCAGAGTCGATGGCACAGCATTAGTGTGTTTGGCCTCATTATCATGGAGCAGGTGAAGACTCCTGATCTGTCTGGGGTGCTCAGAGAGTCTCAGCGATGGTCCATATTCCTTTCAGAAGAGGAGACACGGTCAGAGCTGGAATGTCCTCAGTCAGTCTTGTCAGTTCTCTTACTTACAAGCCCAGAGGAAGGAAACCAGTCTATTCTCCAAGGGGAAGAGTCCAAGTCTAGAAGCCTATACCAGGCCACTGCCACTTCGGAGGCCACATGAGGGGCTGATGTTTAAGCAGGCCTTCTGGCTTTTTCATAATGCTGTCTGTGACGCACGTCTCTAGGAATCTGTCTTGAATGACCAGCAGATACTGCACGTTTCTATTATGTATCCGTCATTAAGACGCAACAAGTACTGTGCGATTAGTGTGTGGCGATCGCCCCACACTACGGACAGTGCTTAAACTTGAGGGCATATCGCCATATTTCTAAACCAACTGCTTAAAACTAATAGAAACTAAATAGTGGGTACTAAATTACTCCTAGCAATCGTCAAAAACAACAGAGAAAACTATCTGTGATGCAGTAACTATGAGGAAAACTGTACAGGGTTCTCCAGCTCAGACTGTGGAAAGTGAGAAGGAATTGGGCGCGAGGGCACTGCTCCCCCTTACCGATAGATTCATGCAGTGCCTTGACAAGTGCTATTACACAAAGTTCTCCAGCTACGACATTCTGGGCACGTGCACACCCACGTCCAATACACACCTGCAATCACCTATCGACATCAACACTATCTCTGCCTGGAATACTGGAGGTAAACATACATTTTGACTGTGATAATGGGCTTAATTGCAATGAAAATGGCTTCCTATTGTCTTAGTTCATTGTTAAAATGAACAAAAACATTTTATGAAAATAATCAGACTGCTTACTGATAGTGAAGGTCTACAGATAAATAGATCAAATTCATAAAGAAATGCTTTCAATATGCACCTAGACAATTAAAATGTCTTATTTAAAAAACAGCAAACTTGTAAGTATGCAATGCAGAAGTGTACCTAGTAATTCAATGCCTCCCTTCACATATTACTGTTTTGATAAAACTCGATCGTCCCTAATGCTGACAGACAAATTTGAGATCTTAGATCTCTGCATTTTCCTGGTCTAGAATGTTCCATCTTAGCCTCTTAAATAAATAAAATTCTTGGCTTGAAAGTCAAGAAGTTTGCTGAAGCTTCATGGGGCCACTGGAACATGGAGACCTGAAGAGAATAATACTCTCTCTGTGACCACTTCAACTTTCAACGTTTGGTGGGATTGCAGACAAGGGATTGTAACAGGCCCTCAAGCACTATTATAAACCATTTGGATGGTCAACTTAAGCATTCATGCTTTCATCTGTAAAAATGTATTGGAGAAACTGTATTTTCTTTTCTTTTATGACCATCAGTTCTGTTAAAACTTGACAAATAAAACTATGTTAGCCATTAAAAAATAAACTGATAAAAATATGAAGACACAGCACGCAGCGTGATCAGACTTCTAAATGACAAAAATAAAAATCTGTATTCCAATGTATATAAAAGACAACCTGGAAATGGTCCAGCATTCGGTCAGATTGTTATTGAATGAGGGAAATGGGTTACCAATGAGGTGAAGGTTCACCAATTTCAATAAGAGCTAATTTGTCAAGCAACATAGGATGTGTCAAGAGAGATTATGTAGATCTCATCTTCCTTTTTCAAAAAAGGAAGAAAGATGAAAGCACTGAACTGCTAAGAGAAAATACAGTTGTTACAAAAAGACATTCAGAGGTAGCCAGAGCTGACTTTTATCTCTGCTAACATCTTGTCCCCTGGGATACATTACAGTGCACCGACATCAAAGCTGGACAGAGAATTGTGATTGCTATTACCAATGACAGAAGGATAAAAAGAGACCTAAGGTTTCTGTGATGACAAGCAAATTAGAAAATCTACCATAAAAATACTGTCCAAAACTTACCCAAATACCAACTTGCCATTGGTCTAATTTCTCAGAGGTTTTCCCATTTGAAAAGTGCATGTGAAAAATCTCAACATTGTCTGAAACCTCTACTAACATCCACCATTTAAAATTCATTTAAGATACGATTTTTTAAAAAAAATTAATACCTCTACCTCTCTGTTACATAATCACAGATCTTTATACTGTATACACAGGAGATCAGAGTTAATTGGTACAAAGGACCCTTTAAGTGTCTTAATTTTCTGGCATTAGGATTTAAAGCTCTGTCTCAGTGCAAACACAGGTATAGACTATGGAAGCCACACACTATTTCTCATCATTTTTTTCCTAAGCTCTAAATTTGGGCATGACAACTGCAGTCACTAGTAGCAGTTTTGAAAATCAAGTTACTGAAGAGTCAAGCTTAAGGTACCTATTTTTAAAACTACATATTCTTTAAGCTCTTGTGGGTAGGAAAAATAGCCATTTTTATAAAAAAGTCGGTGTGTATTTAGAGTAATTATTTTTAACAGAACCGTTTTGGGATGACATTTAACCCAACTCGGAAGTTACAGGTTTCATAATGTTTTTAAAACTTTTACTTCCAGTTAGCAATGTTATCGGCTGCTCAATCATAATCACCTTCTTTTTGACAAAAAATTATTCTTAATTCCATAGTTCAGGTGTCTGTTTTTGATAGTGGAAAAATGGCTTCAAATACATACAAGTATAATGTTCAAAAATGTATATTTTTAAGAAACAGAATGTTCAGGTGGACATAAAAGACCTTTTTATATTCAAGAGTAACTGGTTAACCAAAAACCACACTGCATATAAACTTGAAATGCATTTTAACTGAAACCTCTATGTACAATTTTCCCCACCTTTCTCCTTTCAGCTGTGTGAAAAGAAGAATACTTTCCTCATTCAGGAGATTATGTATGTTGTAACCATTTCCTAAGAGTAAAAGAATAAAATGTCATCAGAACATTTTATAGACATTATGACCAAATTGCTGGGGCATCAATTAACTTTGAAAAACTCTCCAGTAGACATTTTGAACCCTCTGGCAGTTAGGTTAAGTTAGGTCAGCAACATAAACAGCATTTAATCCATAATTCTGAAGAAAGATAACGGACAGTCACCAAAGTCTGAATGTGAATTTAAATGTTATTAAGAGAGGAAATAACCTTGCAGCTAGAATTACTTTGATGTAGTTAGACTAAGAGAATGTGTATTGAGAAGTGTCTTGAAGGGAATGTGTAAGACAGACCACCAGCCCTCAACAGCAATGAGAAAACTTTAATAAAAGCTGTGATTTTCACACTAAGAGGGGAAAAAAATCAAGGCTATCCCATCAAGAGATTCAAACGTATAACTAGGGTTCTCAAGAGTTACATCTGCAGACCCTCAAGAGTAATTTATATTCTCACAGCACCACAAGCTTAGAACCATTTAAAACAGTGCTTCTCAAAGTTTTGTACTGTGATCCCTGTCACATAGCAAGCCTCTGAATGCAATTCCTCACCCTTATAAACTGAAACTTTTTATAATATTTAACACTATTATAAATGCCGGCAGGGAAGTAGGATTTGGTGTGGAGGCTGACAGTTTATAATCCCCCACATAACTCCTTGGGGGTTGCAACCCCAGCTTGAGAACCCCTGATTTAAAAGGTCGTGAGGGAGCACATACTTCCTATAGAGTAAGGCTTTTGGTATGAGGTTACAAAGAGATCTACAGGCCTATGCTTTTCCACGTACTCAGAATACCAGGAAATGGACCCTAGGAAGTGAAAAAGGATGGAAGTTCCATATGGATCTGTAGCAGCCCTACACAGAGATCTTAGCAGTCACAGGTAAGTAGCTAATTTTCCCCTTCAGAAATTGTCACTGTAAATTCTTATTCTTAGGAGACTAAGAAGTAACAACCTCCTGAAGGAGGGCTTTGCACTAACTGAACAATAATGGCTGGAATAGGATGCTAGGCTGAGCGATGAACAGCATTCCAGTGGCAGCTTTTTACGTCTCTAATAGACATTGTATTGTCCTTTTACTTTTCCACTACCCAGTCTACACTGAAAGCAACAAGAATTTTGGGAACACAAAACTTCAAACGGAGGAGACTGGTCTCATGCATAAAGGGGAAGCCTGTGTATTAAGAACTGTAACCTACCTGCAGCATCCAGTGGGCTAAGGAAAACTGCTTGATCCAAATACTGCCCAGTCTAATAAAGTTTAAGATTTAGCCTGCAGAATTTGCTTTTCTTTTTGTTCTGTAGCTTTCTCTGACCTTTTGTGCCGACCACTTATTACTTAAACCTATCCTTCTCTAGACAATAAATCTGTTTCACCTTTTACCTGAATGTTGTGCTTAGGAATTCTTAATTTAGTTTACAAAGGGCCCTCTCTACATCTAGGGAGGGGCTTACACTAGATCTCTACATCTAGGGAGGGGCTAAACTTAAACTAGTCAGGCTTCTGCTTAGTGCAAGATGATATACTCCTGGGGTGCAAGGCGGGGGGCTTGGGAGATATGCTGGTGCCTTTTTTGTGTGCTTTGTGAGCAGCTCAGAGAACATTCATGCAATTTAGCAGGGTGCAGGGCATCACATGCTGCTGTGTGACAACCATGTACTGTGTGACAACAGCATCTGGAGGGGTTGACACAGCTATCCCAAGCTGGAGAGTTAAGTGGACATAGCAATATCCTAGTTCCATGTTGTACCCCAGGGATCCCGTCACTATATTACATACATTCCACAAAACCTGCCTTTAGCCTAGTCGAACTGGCTGTCTCCTTCAGAATCATCACTAATGAAAGTCAGAATAAGCTTGACTATTCTCTGATCCACTTAGAGCAGGGGCAGGCAAAATACAGCCTGTGGGCTGGATTCGGACCCAAAGAGGACCCTCAGGCAGGCTCACTGCCTGCTGCAGACCCAGGCTGCTTTCCAGCCAGGCGCCTCTTATGGGGGGGAAGGAAGGGAGAAGGTTTTTATGTGCTGCCTCTGCCTCCAGAACAATAATTGCAGCTCCCATTGGCCAGTTTCCATCCAATGGAAGCCATGATAATTGTGCTGGGGGCAGTGCACAAAATTCCTTCCTCCCCTGCTCAGCACAGAGAGCACATGAACAGAGCAACTCGCTACTTTCAGTGGCTGGGGCAGGCACGGAGTCTGCCTGAAGGTGCCACTGGGCTGTTAGATGGGATCCACCTACGTAAGCACCTCCTGGGCAGAGCCCGTTTCTGACATCTCACCCCCTCCGGCATCCCAACTCCAGCCCCAGGTTACTACCCAAACCCTCTGTACCCCAGACCATGCAGCCCTTCCTACACCTTGCCCACAGGCCAGAATCTTCCCCTGCATCCATACCCCTTCCCCAAACCTGCACCCCAATCCCCTGTCCCAGGTCAGTCCAGAGCCAAAATTATAGGTAGAACAAGCAGAATTATTCACTACCAGGTTTGAGACACGTAAAACTGACTGATCCCACCTAAAGACACCCTCTGTTACTACGTACTGACATCTGGCATTCTTTCTAGCTCAAAATTATATGGTGAATTCAGCAGAGGCTTTAGACGCTTGCATTTATTAAAAAAGGCCTCGAACACTCTTGGTAGTCATAGGATGTTCTGGCAGGTGCAATTTAGACTAAATCCTGCAGGTTTTCAGAACAGACCTTTAAAGCTGCATTGTCCATAGCAATAGAAGGGACAAGACCAATCCTAACCATGTCACCAGCAGTCCCTGAGAAGTCTTTGACCCTTTGCTTGGGACTACTAACCTAAAAACAGGAAATCCTGCTAAAGGATGGAGCTGCAAACTAATTGCACTGAAAGCCTAAACTTAAGTCCTTGCCTACAGTGGAAAGCTGTTCCACTTTAATTATACCCTTACAAGCTACCTAGTGGGGATGCGGTTGTGTCAGCATACAAGTGTTGTATACACTTACAACCAAGAAGTTGAAATAGCTATATGGGTTTAAATCACCTTTATGTGGGTGCAACTGCACACACAATAGGACTTCACTGCCATAGCTTTGGGTAAAATATGTATTATATACCTAACCGACCATTGCGTTATACTGGTACCACTGAACCAAAGACCAACCCTAAAATAAGCACGCTGGTTTAGCTGACTAAAAGAGATCAAAGAACTGAACAGTGTCTGGTAGGCTAGTAACTTTCACAGGTTGAAGATGACATTACTAGTCCTTCTGGAGTGATGGAAGACAAGGTCACAGCTTTTGGCTTTATGGTGCACGTGAAGCATGAAGATAACCAACATAAGCATACACTGTTTTGTGTTACTGCTTGCACACAATGGACCATTAACTTCTCTCTGCCTTTGGGATTCATTCAGCTCTTAATGAGGTTCTTCTCCCCAAATTCATCAGAGGTTACCCAATTAACCTATTACTGTAAGTAGGGCTACTATAAGGTGGGTGCATAACTGGCTGGATAACCATTCTCAGTAGTTATTAACCATTCACAGTCATGCTGGAAGGGCATAACAAGTGGGGTTCTGCAGGGGTCTGTTTTGGGACTAGTTCTGTTCAATATTTTCATCAACGATTTAGATAACATCATATTAAGTTTGCAGATGATACCAAGCTGGGAGAGGTTGCAACTGCTTTGGGGAATAGGGTCATTGTTCAAAATGATCTGGACAAACTGGAGAAATGGTCGGAGGCTATGTCTAGACTGCAGGCTTCTTTCGGAAGAAGCTTTTCTGGAAGAGATCTTCTGAAAAAACTTCTTCCAAAAGAGAGCGTCCACACCGCAAAAGCGTATCAAAAAAGCGACCTGCTTTTTCAAAATATAGCGTCCACACCGAATGGATGCTATCTCGCATGTAAGCTGTGATTACTATGGACAGAGTGGCTACTAGGGCACCTGTGCTTTTTCCTCTTTCCTCTTCTTTCGAAAGAACTCCCTCTTGCCCATCCACACACGCCTTATTCTGAAAGAGCTCTTTTGGAAAAAGGCTTCTTCCTCGTAGAACGAGGATTACCAATGTAGGAAAAACCACTCTGTTCTTTCGATTTTCTTTCAGAAGACCGCAATTGCAGTGTGGACATAATTGAAGTTTTTTCAGAAAAATGGCAGTTTTTCCCAAAAAAAATCCCTCTGTAGTGTAGACGTACCCTGAGGTAAATAGGATGAAGTTTAATAAGGACAAATAAAAGTACTCCACTTAGGGAGGAACAATCTGTTTCACACATACAGAATGGGAAGCGACTGTCTAGGAAGGAGTACTGCAGAAAGGGATCTAGGGGTCATAGTGGACCACAAGCTAAATCTGAGTCAACAGTGTGACATTGTTACAAAAAAAGCAAACATGAATTCTGGAAGGCATTCAGAGGAGTGTTGTGAGCAAACACGAGGAGTCATTCTTCCGCTCTACTCTGCACTGATTAGGCCTCAATTGGAGTACAGGCAGTCCCCGACTTACGCGGATCCGCACTTACGAACGGGGCTCTCTCGCCCCGGAGCTCACAGGCAGCGATCCGCCACCTTGACCTCTGGGGTGAGAAAAGCTGCTCCCGGTGCCCCTGGTCTGCTGGAGACGGTCCCCAGCAGACCAGGGGCACCGGAGCGAAGCCGCAGTAGCGGCGGGTTCCCGCGCTTCTGAGGCTTTGCTCTGGCAAAGCCTCAGATGCGCCGGAACCCGCCACTGCTGCGGCTTCGCTCACGGTGCCCCTGGTCTGCTGGAGACAGTCTCCAGCAGACCAGGGGCACCGGGAGCGAAGCCCCAGCCGCGGCGCGGTCCTGCGCCTCTGAGGCTTTGCCAAAGCAAAGCCTCAGAGGCGCGGCACCCCGCTGCCACTGCGGCTTTGCTCCCCGTGTCCCTGGTCTGGTGGGGGGGGGGGGGGCGCAGCTAGTGTGCCCCCCCGCAGCAGACCAGGCTTTTGTTGCCGGACCCTGGGGCAGAGCAGCTGGGGCGCTGCCGGTCGGTCCCGCAGCGCCGCTCTGGACACTACTGGACCAACCCGGCAGCACCCGAGCTGCTCTGCCCCAGGCGTCCTGATTCAGCCACTGCTGGTCAGTTTCAGCAGCGGCTGAATCAGGACGCCTGGGGCAGAGCAGCTGGGGTGCTGCTGGGTTGGTCCAGTAGCGCCGAGGAGCGATGCTACTGGAGCAACCCAGCAGCACCCCAGCTGCTCTGCCCCAGGCGTCCCCAAGTCAGCCGCTGCCGAAACTGACCAGCGCTGACTACAGGAAGCCCGAGGCAGAGTTGCTCTGCCCCAGGCTTCCTGGAATCAGCCACTGATCAGTTTCAGCAGCAGATGACTTGGGGACGCTTGGGGTTCTCTTAAGCTGAATCTGTAAGTCAGAACTGGTGGTCAGTTTCAGCAGCGGCTGAACGCCAGTTCCGACTTACATACAGATTCAACTTAAGAACAAACCTACAGTCCCTATCTTGTACGTAACCCGGGGACTGCCTGTAGTGTGTCCAGCTCTGGGCAGCACGTTTCAAGAAAGATATGGAGAAATTGGAGAAGGTCCAGAGAAGAACAAGAAGAATGATTAACAGTCTAGAGAACATGAGCTATGAGGGAAGGCTGAAGGAATTGGGTTTGTTTAGTTTAGAAAAGAGAAGACTGAGGGGGGACATGATAGCAGTTTTCAAGCACCTAAAAGAATGTTACAAGGAGGTGGCCCTCTGAGGATAGGACAAGAAGCAATGGTCTTAAATTGCAGTAAGGGAGGTTTAGTTTGGATATTAGGAAAAACTTCCTGCCCGTCAGGGTGGTGAAACACTGGAATAAATTGTCTAAGGAGGTTGTGGAATCTCCATCTGTGGAGGTATTTAAGAGCAGATTGGACAGACACATGTTAGGGATGGTCTACATGGTGCTAGGTCCTCCTATCAGGGCAGGGGACTGGAACTGAGGACCTCTAGAGATCCCTTCCAGTTCCAGTATTCTATGATTCTATGAATTATTGCCTATCTTTCTTCTAGCCCCTCTTCAGCTTAGTTACCCCCACTTACGCTCTCCCTTTACGTGGTCCTTTTGCAAAAAGGTATTTTTAAAATGTACCTACCCTCCGGAACATAGAAAAAATCTCCTGTAGTCAGATAGTAGGATGTCTTATGAAGGGTAACAATAATCTTGCCATGGATAACATGGAAAGCCTTCAGAAATTAAATAAAAAGCAAATATTCTACCATTAGTGAGGTATTTTCATTGCAAAATATTTGTAGGACTAACAAAAAAAATCCTTTATTGCTGAACATTTCTCCCCTTTTATCCAGTAAAATTTTGTGTATAAATACAAATTAACACCACCCCCCCCCCAAAAAAACATTAAGTCCCCAAATCCTTTCATCACTCTCCCTACCCCACTGTAAATTATGATTGTGAAAGCCAGAATGTAATAGACAGGTATTTGAAATGTAAAGTTTTCTCCTATACTAAGACTTTTACACTGCTGCCTACATTTTATGGTATTTATTAACAATATAATGAAGAACATAGGAAGGTTATTGTGCGTGCCATGTGGCTGAGTTCCTTTTGTACAGCAAAATTTAACTTCGTGAATTCCCTTACTTTCAGTGCTTGATTCTACAGTTTAAATGTTTCATTAACATGTTTTCTGCATGTATTTCTTTAAGAAAACATGTAATAAAAGTTACAAATACAGCATTACCTTCAAATAGTGAAGTACTTCTAACAACACTAAATAGGTCTTTAAAGTAGAAAAGCCTTTCAGTACATGATATTTTGCTATACAAGTAGATATAAGGAAACAGATGTACTCACTATTTTATCTGTGTGGACAAACTGATGCCCCTTTTCCTTAAGTGGTTTCAAGATCAATTTACCAGCAGCAAAGCCAGATGTATTCAGGTTTTTATAGATTTCCACTGATTCATCATTAAAGAAACAAGAATGATTACGTCCAGTGTTAACACACTCTACAGAAAAATAAAATTGGCAGAAGCTCAACAATATCCAGTGTATAAAATATTTTAGTCATTAGAACAGTACAGCCTCCAATTTCTTAATCATATTGTTGTAAGATTCAAAGTAGTAAGCTCAGCAGCAGACAAACATTCTAGAGTACTGTGAGGTTTCCTTGCTTTTTCTCCTTCTCTGGCTCCCCTGACTTCTGCATGAGGAAGGAAGAGGGATGTCTCAGCCCCTCAAGAGTTTAGATGTGCGGAGGAAGCCCTGATCAGCGTACTTCCCTGTATGACCCCAAAGGAGGAGCAAATTCTGCAAACTTGTCACAGACTCTCTCAGAACTCAGTCGTATCACTTCAGCAACCTACCTTGTAAAACCTCTCCATTAACTGTTGGGTCCCATACAACAGTTGGCTTAGAAGCATCTGCTAAGGAGATATTCAGATGTTCAACATGACTCCCTGCAAAAGAAAAGTGTAAAAAACACTCATCACTGTACGTTTTTAAACCAACCAGAGGTAATGTTATGCCATTCTCATTTCTCAAATATTTTAGAATTCAAATGCGTAGTTATGGATTTAAATAGTTTCCCAGATTTTAAACATTCCATCAGGTCAAAAGACTACTCCTTTAATAAATGGGAATTACCTGTGATACTAATCGTCTGAAGCTATCATTTTTTAGAGAAGTTACTCTTGTTATGCAAAACACACAGAGATTCCCTAGAACACTGATAACTGCTCCTGTTACAACAATAACAAATACATACCTAAGAACATCTACATTCTAAGGTCATTTGCTACTTTAAAAACACTGGAGTCCCTGAAGCCACTTCAAATTTCAAATATGTAATGAAATCTGAAAAAAGCCTTCCCCTTAAATTCTGATGGAGGTGACAGATGGAATACTGAAAGATGAAGCCTATATAGAAAAAAAAACCTATTACAAGTGAAGGTTTTCCTCTTCTTTAGAAGATGACAAGATCTTCACTTGGGGTACGTCTAGACTACAGGCTTCTGTCGACAGAAGTTTTGTCGACAGATACTGTCGACAAAACTTCTGTCGACAAAGAGCGTCTACACTACATTCAGTTCTGTCGACAAAGCAAGCTGCTTTGTCGACATGGTAGTGTAGACGCAAAGGATAGTTTACATGCAATAACACCTTCTGTCGACAGAAACTCTGTCGACAGAAGGCGTTATGCCTCGTAAAATGAGGTTTACCAGCGTCGACAAAACTGCTGAGTTCTGTCGATGTTATGTCGACAGAACTCAGCAGTAGTGTGGACGCAGGTATAGTTTTGTCGACAAAAGTCCACTTTTGTCGACAAAACCCTGTAGTCTAGACACACCCTTGGAGACTAAAATCTCAAGGGAAATTTCTAAAATAAAAAATAGGTCTGATCAGAGAAGGTAACAGCCAAATGTCAGGAAGTCAGTGTAACTGTTTGCAAAATACAGAAAATTAAGACTCCTCTAAGGAAAAACCTTCAGGAGGAGTGAAGGTAAACAAACTAAAGAAAGATATCCCAAATCTCACAAAAACTCGAAGAGGCAGGACAGTTTGGGCATTCTATAAATGGGGAGTAATACCTACAAGCCAACAGAACCTGGATTTCTTTCTTAACGTCAAATGCAACCCGTAATGCTTCATAAATACATAGAGAATACCACATGGCAGCTTTTCAGATCTCCTACACAAGGACAAATCTAAGGCTGGAAACAAAGCCACTCCACCTCAGCTAAACGGTGACATGATCCTCTCCAGACTGTAGAATCTCATCATTTTTCAGTGATTTCATTATAGTTCAAAATTACTGCCCAGGAGACATTTAGTAAATGGGTTTTCAACTCAAATTTACAAGTGAAAGTCTTTATAGAGTTTCGTCTGGGGCATTTTAAAGCATTTTAAGTGGAGGCCTATCTGCCCTAACTGACCATTTTTTTCCAAATTCAAATTATATTTTTTCCCTAATAGATTCCATTCTAGAAAGTAAAAAGTCTCTATGCATCTGCTCAGAAATATCAGGCTTCTGGAATTATACCCATTATCAGATGGTTGATTGACAAGAAGCCAGCTTCTTGACTGGGATGGAGTATGGTTCTCTGGCTCTAAGTGATCATCGGTAGACCAACTCAGTCATGGGAAATGAAGTCAGTCACTACCATCTTCAGTATAGACAAGAACTATACTGGTCTTATCAGCACAACCAGCTAACATTCTTAAAGCAACTGTCCTCATCTTTACTGAGGGCAAAATCATTATATGTTACGTTAGTTAAAACAGGCTAGCCAACATGTTGTGTATCACAATGTGTTTCCCCTGTCTAAGTAAGACCTTTGTGCACTGCCTTTCGGGACGACATTGGTTGCTTGTGTTCATAAAACATTTGGTAGTTACAGTCGCCAACCTTCATATAAAAGGGATGCATGCATACATTAGTTTATATCATCGAACCAACAGACTGATTAAGGACAGAACTGCATTCATCTTCTTTACTCATTGCTCTGAGTTTATAATCATGCTCAGATTCCCTCAAATAGCCCCTCCTTTCCCACCACATGAAGTTCTTGTTAATCTAAGATTGGTCCAAACCAATGTTTTAAAGCTCATTTTCTTGCCTATACTAACATTAGTTTTAATTCATATTAATGTGTTTTAACATTAATTACATTTCTTACAATATTTCCCCCCCAAAGAAGTTCTGAGGGGTGTACATAATCTGAACCACTGCTCCATACTGCTATAGAAATAAAAAACAAAGTTTTAAGGTGTTTGTACTTGTTTTTGGCGTATGTTTTCTCCTTTTTCTAGCCTCCCTGCATGATTCCTTTTTTGGGTACGTTATTCCACCTACTACAAACCCTCCTGAAATAGAAGAAAAGAAACAAATATTACTGCATAGTCGGCATTTTAACATTTTTTATGAAAAAGCTTATTAATTTTTTAAAACAGTGAGGTTCAGAATTTACTGTTTGAACCCTTTTTTTCTTTTTTTAACTGCCTTTTGTGAAACAACCAGAGGCATTTGGGAAAAACTAAAATTCTCTCTCAAGTCTAGACCCACAACTCTCCAATGTGAGTCTATAGCTGTGGGTAGAATCGATGACTGGACTACAGCTGTGTATTAGCCCCACTTTCCAGAGACCCGTTCAGTTTCGTTCCACCTCCGGTAACTACCTGCAGGGCAGTGGAATTCAGCACTTGCTGCAAGAGAGAGAATTAACATCCCCGAAGAAGCACACTCCTGCCTGGAACTTCCACAGTGCCCACCCACTCGCATTTTATTCCTCGCTTGAGAATTTTCTAACCTGAGCTTGAATCTAGGGCTCTGGCATCCACACTGCAGTGCACAGACCCCAAAATCTGGGCAGCTAGGAGCTTTCTCTTGATTCTCAGCTTTGCTTCCTATCCTGTGTAAATCCCATGCAGCAGAGAAGAGGAGCCAGAGCAGGAAAGAAGGAAATGGGAGGACGACACTCAACCAGCCTAGGCATTTCAAAGGGGCAGCACCACACAGCTGGCCAGGAATCAACTGTGAGGCAGCTGCCCCTTTGAAATGCCACTTTGGCATTACAGAGGGGCAGCGCCATGGAGCCCGGGATCAACTGAGACTCCCCAGCTGATCCCGGGCTCCGTGCGCCATGCAGCGCAGCATGGAGCCCAGAGACAGCAGGGGACTCTGAGTCCTCCGTTGACCCCAGGTTCCATGAGTGCACTGTGGCTTTGAAACGCACAGGAGCCCCCGCTGGGGACTCTTGTACATTTAGAAGCAGGCACATCCGCGTGCAGCCCAGAGTCAGCAGGACTTCCCATTGGCCCCGGGATGCATGCGGTGTTCCGCATTCCTCCTTGGAAATGTACAAGAGCCGCAGTAGGGGCTCTTGTACATTTCAAAGGAGGAATGAGGAAGTGCCTATCAACTAGTCAAAGGAAATTCCATCGACTACTCAACTAGTCGATTAACGGAAATTTAACATCCTTAATATAAAGGTAGCATGGGACTCCCCGGGAATGGAGCCAGGAGCTGAGATTGCACTGGCTGCTGACTCTGGCTCCAGGGAGGAGCATTTTAGTAACCGTGTAACCACTAAAAATCGTTGCGGCTACATGCTCATGCTCTTCCATCAACTCAGCCTACTCGTCTCGCTTTGGTGGAGTACAGGAGAGTACCTGGCAGTTGATTTGTCATGTCTATACTAGTGTAGATGTGATAAATTGCCCCCAGTGGGTCGATCACTACCTATCAATCCAGCGGGTAGTGAAGACATGCCTTTACGGTCCTACATTTCTATGATTCTATAAGGAAGAAAAATAATCAAGAATCATGGAGGATTGATTGATCCAGAAAGACTAAAAGCTAAGATACGTGGCCTAGTAAAAGAGCTCAGCACAACTGAGGCTGATTTTTCAAAATTGCATAGGACCATACAGGACACCAAAAGCAAGTAGCCAATTTTTAAAATAAATAAACAACCCTCAAGATTGAGCAGCTCCCCCGAGAACAAATAAGGCTGAATTCTTTTGAAAATCTGGCCTGCTGGGTATGTGATATTTAATCAAGACGAGTCAATTATTGGAAAAATGTAATGCAATCACAGACAATGTGATTAAGGCAAAATTTAGGTTGAAGTGCAGAGCCAGTGAGATGGATTCCATTCCTTATGGCATTTAAAATTAGACTAGATGAATTAGAATAGATACAGAATAATAATTTTGCATTGCAAGAAGGAACAGAGTCAGCCTAATAGGTTTTTTCCTTCTCTTATTATTATGAATCTGTATTGTATGAGAATACAGATTTGCAGAAATCACTTTATTCCCTCTCTTTAGAAATATAGCATTAACACAGAGAAACAGAGAATGGGCAGTTTAGCTTTCTGAGGGTGTGTAGCAATCTCTTATGACAGGCAGGCCTGACCTAGGCAAGCAGGCTTTAAAAAGCCAGAGCAGTGCGACCAGGGGAGCGAAGCGGACAGGGGACTGCAGACAGGGGAGTTGAAGAGGGAGAGCAAAGCGACCCCACCGCCGAAGAGGCTACCCGGTGAGAGTACAAGCTGTGGTGTGAGTGTGTGTGTGTGCCTGACTGTTTGAATTTTACAGTTTGAAGTGTGAATTGAGTCTGATTCCAGGGAGTGCTAGCAGTTTCAGTTTCAGCTTCTGTGGCAGTTGGGACTGAGAGCCTGCCATTGTTCCCTTGATTGCCTCTGATTAGCCTCAGGCTCAGCCTTCCCCTGTGTGACTCAGAAGGGGGCAGGCCTGACCTAGGCAAGCAGGCTTTAAAAAGCCAGAGCAGTGCGACCAGGGGAGCGAAGCGGACAGGGGACTGCAGACAGGGGAGTTGAAGAGGGAGTGACTGATGGTGATGAAGACCCGTAGCGCTTGTGCCAGTACTTCTCCTGTCTCCTCCACCTGTGCCTGTATCCAGACAGAGAACCTGAGCATGGATGCCTCTACCCAGGTCCTGATGTGGTCTTGCTGTATTTGTGGCTTGCAATTCCCACTGAGTGATCTCCAGGCTGGGGGAGACAACCGTTGTGAAAGGTGCCTGCTGGTGGAATCTCTCAGGCAGCAGGTGGGAGAGCTACAGGAGGAGGTGGCCAGGCTGAGGAGCATTCGAAGCCATGAGGAATTCCTGGACAGTATTCCTGTGGAGTCCACGGAGGTCACTGTCCTAGGATGTGGGACTGTTGACCAGCCACTTATGGAGGAGGCAGTGGTGCAGGGTGAGCACTGGCAGCTGGTTACTTCCGGCAGCAGGCAGTGTTCCACCCCTGCTCCTAACCCTCCCACTGTGTTGTTACATAACCGTTACTCTTTACTTTCAGCAGGAGACAAGGAGTCACCCCCCACAGTGGAGGAGACCAGGCCTTGCACCACCAAGGTTGAGCAGTCTCCTGCCACCACTGCGAGGAGGAAACGTAGAGTAGTGGTGGTTGGAGACTCTCTTCTGAGGGGAACGGAGGCACCCATCTGTCGCCCTGACAGCTCATCTCGAGAGGTATGCTGTCTGCCAGGGGCCCGTATCCGAGATGTTACGGAGGCATTGTCGAGGATTATCCGGCCCTCTGACTACTACCCCATGCTACTCATCCACGTGGGCACAAATGATACTGCCAGGTGTGACACTGAGCGGATCAAGTGTGACTACAGGGCTTTGGGAGTACGGGTGAGGGAGTTTGGAGCGCAGGTGGTATTCTCTTCTATCCTTCCTGTCAAAGGTAGGGGCCCAGGCAGAGAGAGGTGCATCCTGGAGGTGAATGCCTGGCTGCGACGATGGTGTCGCCAGGAGGGATTCGGCTTCCTTGATCACGGGGTGCTCTTCCAGGAAGGACTGCTTGGCGGAGATGGAGTTCACCTTTCCAGGAGTGGGAAGGCCTTGTTTGGACACAGACTGGCTAACCTTGTGAGGAGGGCTTTAAACTAGGTTTGTCGGGGGCAGGTGAGCAAAGCCCACAGGTAAGTGCTGAATGTGCGGGACTGGGAGATGGGTTGGAAATGGGGGGGACTACGGCCTATAATGGCAAGGAGAAAGGAGGGTCAGGGCACAACAGGGAGGCAAGATCAAATCAGTATCTTAGATGCCTATATACAAATGCGAGAAGTATGGGTAATAAGCAGGAAGAACTGGAATTGCTAACCAATAAATACAACTATGATATCATTGGTATTACAGAAACCTGGTGGGATGGGACGCATGATTGGAATATTGGTATGGAAGGGTACGGCTTGCTCAGGAAGGACAGACAGGGAAAAAAGGGAGGAGGGGTTGCCTTGTATATTAAAAATGTACACACTTGGACTGAAGTGGAGATGAACGTAGGAGATAGCTGTGTAGAGAGTCTCTGGGTTAAGCTAAAAGGGGTAAAAAACGAGGGTGATATCATGCTAGGAGTCTACTACAGGCCACCTAGCCAGGTGGAAGAGGTGGATGAGGCCTTTTTTAAACAATTAACAAAACTATCCAAAGCCCAAGATTTGGTGGTGATGGGGGACTTCAACTATCCAGACATATGTTGGGAAACTAACACAGCGAGGCACAGGCTATCCAATAAGTTTCTGGACTGCATTGGAGACAACTTTCTGTTTCAGAAGGTTGAAAAAGCTACCAGAGGAGAAGCTGTTCTGGATTTGGTTTTAACAAATAGGGAGGAACTAGTTGAGAACTTGAAAGTGGAAGACAGTATAGGGGACAGTGATCACGAAATAATAGAGTTCATGATCTTAAGGAAAGGTAGAAGGGAGACCACCACAATTGAGGTTATGGATTTCAGGAAGGCAGATTTTGATAAGCTCAGAGAACTTGTAGGTAAGGTCCCATGGGAAGCAAGACTGAAGGGAAAAACAACTGAGGAGAGTTGGAAGTATTTCAAAGGGACGTTGTTAAGGGCCCAAAAGCAAACAATTCCGCTGTGTAGGAAAGATAGAAAATATGGCAAAAGACCAGCTTGGCTTAACAAGGAGATCTTGCATGATCTCAAAATAAAAAAGGAGTCATATAAAAAATGGAAACTAGGACAACTAACAAAGGAGGAATATAGGCAAGCAACACGGGAATGCAGGGGCAAGATTAGAAAGGCAAAGGCACAAAATGAGATCAAACTAGCTACAGGCATAAAGGGAAACAAGAAGACCTTTTATAAATACATTAAAAGCAAGAGGAAGACCAAGGACAGGGTAGGCCCACTGCTTAGCGAGGAGGGAGAAGCAGTAACAGGGAACTTGGAAATGGCGGAGATGCTCAATGACTTCTTTGTTTCGGTGTTCACCGAGAAGTCTGGAGGTGTGCCTAACGTAGTGAATACAAGCAGAGAGAGGGTAAGTTTAGAAGATAGGATACACAAAGAACAAGTTAAAAATCACTTAGGAAAGTTAGATGTCAGCAAGTCACCAGGTCCTGATGAAATGCATCCCAGGATACTCAAGGAGCTGATAGAGGAGGTATCTGAGCCTTTAGCTATGATCTTTGAAAAATCATGGCAGACAGGGGAGATTCCAGAAGACTGGAAAAGGGCAAATATTGTGCCCATCTATAAAAAGGGGAATAAGAACAACCCAGGAAATTATAGACCGGTCAGTTTAACGTCTGTCCCAGGGAAGATAATGGAGCAGGTAATTAAGGAAATCGTATGCAAACACTTGGAAAGTAATAAAGTGATAGGGAATAGCCAGCATGGGTTTGTGAAGAACAAGTCATGCCAAACTAATCTGATAGCTTTCTTTGAAAAGATAACGAGCCTTGTGGATAAGGGAGAAGCGGTGGATGTCATATACCTAGACTTTAGTAAGGCATTTGATACGGTCTCGCATGATATTCTTATTGATAAACTAGGCAAATATAACTTAGATAGGGCCACGATAAGGTGGGTGCATAATTGGCTGGATAACCGTAGTCAGAGAGTTGTTGTTAACGGTTCTAAATCCTGCTGGAAAGGGATAACAAGTGGAGTTCCTCAAGGGTCTGTTTTGGGACCCGTACTATTCAATATCTTCATCAATGATGTAGATATTGGGATAGAGAGTACTCTTATTAAGTTTGCAGATGATACCAAACTGGGTGGGGTTGCAACTTCTTTGGAGGATAGGGACATAATTCAAAATGACCTTAGCAAGTTAGAGAAATGGTCAGAGGTAAACAGGATGAGGTTTAATAAGGAGAAATGCAGAGTGCTCCACTTAGGAAGGAACAATCAGTTCCATACATACAAGATGGGAAGCGACTGTCTAGGAAGGAGCATGGCGGAAAGGGATCTAGGGGTCATAGTGGACCACAAGTTGAATATGAGTCAACAGTGTGATGCTGTTGCAAAAAAAGCAAATATGATTCTAGGTTGTATCAACAGGTGTGTTGTAAGCAAAACTCGTGAGGTCATTCTGCCGCTCTATTCTGCACTAGTTAGGCCTCAGCTGGAGTACTGTGTCCAGTTCTGGGCGCCACATTTCAAGAAAGATGTGGAGAAATTGGAAAGGGTACAGAGAAGAGCGACAAGAATGATTAAAGGTTTAGAGAACATGACCTATGAAGCCAGGCTTCATGAACTGGGCTTGTTTAGTTTGGAAAAAAGAAGATTAAGGGGGGACATGATAGCGGTTTTCAAATATCTAAAAGGGTGTCACAAGGAGGAAGGCGAAAATTTGTTCCTCTTGGTTTCTGAGGACAGGACAAGGAGTAATGGGCTTAAAGTGCAGCAGGGGAGGTTTAGATTGGACATTAGGAAAAAATTCCTAACTGTCAGGGTGGTCAAATATTGGAATAAATTGCCAAGGGAGGTGGTGGAATCTCCCTCTCTGGAGATATTTAAGAACAGGTTAGATAGACATCTGTCAGGGATGGTGTAGACGGAGCTTGGTCCTGCCTTGAGGGCGGGGGGCTGGACTCGATGACCTCTCGAGGTCCCTTCCAGTCCTATTATTCTATGATTCTATGATTCTATGACATTATTTCTAGTTATAAATACTGTAAGGAGAAGAATACTTAATGGGTTCATGGAGCAAATGAAAGTGAAACTGAGAAAAAAATGAGAACCATAGCCTGAGGCCACAGATATATCACTGATTACTGTTTAATGAATATGACACAAAAGATATTGCACAGAATTAAAATTGAAGGCAACCAGGTATGTATTTAGAAACAATACCTGACGGTCTCGACAGATAGTTCACACGCTCCCCTCGCCAATAGTCCAAAGGCTTTAGTCTTATTCTTTTTGTCCGACGAACATTGGGTGTGTGGGATGGCATTACTAATGAACAGATTTAAAGAAAAAAACAATTCACATTGGATAAAATGAATCCAGAAACTATCAGTAGAAATTAGGCTAAAGAGAAAACCAAAAGAGAACATTCAGAATTTATTTTACATAGCTTTATATGTAAACGGTCAAACTTTAAATTCATTTTTAAAATTAGACAAGAGTTAATTCTGTTTTTAGAAGACTGAACTAACAAGTCTTGCCTATCTCTATCACCACCATTTCTGTGTGTTATATTCCATTCTCCCACCATTAGCATGTTTTCATCTTAACTGTAGGCTCTTGGGGACTGCACCTTTCTATGTTTTGCACAATGGACCAGAATGTAATCGGGATTAGCATACTACCATAGTATAAAAGATAAAATTAACATGTATTTTCCCCTAAGAGCTTTGTGGGTCTTTATTGGACATAATAGCTTACTGCAAAATTGAAAACCTAGTTTCATGCATGTACATAAAGGAATTTTAAAAAATAACCTTACCTAGTTTATGCCCTAGTGAATTTGGCAAAAATTCACTTGCCTGATCCTTCAAGACCATAGATTTATCTGAAAAATGCAGTATAAAATCACCACAATGGAGAAATATAGAATTTCATGACCACCATGATCACATGCTATTTCCCATCACCACCCTTGCCAGGACTCTGACCTCATTCAGCCTCATTATAATTATATAATCATTATAAACCAAAGATATTCCCCAAACAGGTAAAACCCAATTTTGGAAGAAAAAAAGCACTAATATGCATAAGTTAGCAGATTCATGAATGATCCCAGGGGAGCAAAGAATAAACCTGCAGCCACTTGGGTTTTCTGACACTTTTCATGATACTGAATAAACTTTTCATGATACTTGAGTAGCATTTTAAGAACTTTAAATGAAATCTGCAATATTCTCATGCATATAAAAAAGGAACTGACACCTTTAAACCTTACCTGAAGATGAATCTTCCCATTCATATGCAATAGGTTCGGCATTTTTTGAAGTAAATTTTACATAGCGGTTCAGTACAGGCCCACTTTAAAAAAAAATAGCATCTGTATGAAAATGCAATTTATGAAAAATAACATTACAAAACCAACTGTATCAAATTTCAAAGTGTTTTTCATCATGTATTGACATTTAGAAGGACAAAATGTTAAATGTTTGTCAATGTAATAGCAACCATAAAAAAGGGAAGAAGAAAAGAGGCAGTCAAAATAGAAGCAGACATTCCATTGTACATTTGCAAACTAGTATGGGGAAATGGGAACAAAACCACATCTAGTATTTGAATTTAATTTTTATGAAAATATCTGTAGAATTGGAGTGGCAGAACTAGGGATGTTACATTTAGATTAATCAACTAATTGAAGAGTCGATGGAATTTCCATCAACTACTCGATAAGGGCACCTCTGCTTTTGAAATGTACAAGAGCCCTTCTTGTACATTTCAAAAGCAAAGTGTGCGGGGAGCACGGGGCCAGTGGGGGATTGCTTGAGTCTCCCTTACTCCCCACGGCACTTCTGCTTTTGAAATGTAGCAAGCAATGTACATTTTTGAAATGTAACTTGCCAGTTACCCGCTGCGCCTCTGCCCACCCCCCACAGAGACGGTGCTGGAGGGAACCGGCTTTTAAGCCAGCTCCACCCAGCACCAGCTCCTGCTCTCCCACCTTGCTGCCTCTCTCTGATAGAGGCAGCAAAGGCGGGCGGGGAGGAAGCGACTAGTCGAATCACCAGTCGACTATCTGATAAACATATGTGTATCGGAGAGTTGACTAGTCAACTAGTCACTTACACTCGTAGGCAGAATGTCTGTACTTGAGGGGCTTGGATGGCGTGGTACCTATAGAAGCCCTCAGCACGTTGTAAGTAATGCAATGGACTTGGCAGACCATTTTGTCCAAGCAACAGAAATGTCTGATTGATAAGCAGCTGGGACCCACTAGAAGCCCAGAACAGCCATAAAGAGAAAGTTTTGCACTTGCCCTCAAGAGACTCCTGACCTAGAAGCAAGTCGCCACACAAACCTTTCTAGCTAAACAACTGCAAAGGTAACTGGAGCCACTGAGCCACTGCTCTAGAGCCTTATTCTATTCTTGCTTTAGGGGAAGGAAGTGAGTGGCAGCTGGGTCCATGCCTATTTGATTTGGGACCAAGGCAATGAGTCTTAGAGGGGAAGAAAAAGCAAAATCTTGGTGATGGCTCATTTATCTAGTGAGAAGGTTTTGCAACCCTGCTACTGTTCCTAGCGCTAAGAAATATTAAAAAGGCAATTCTACACACAATAAAGGAAATTACCTGCTATGACTCTTGTTTCTCTCAGGTGCAGGAGAGATCCTAGAAAAGATGCAATGGTTAGTAATCTTACTGAAAGTAGTGATAGAAATGTAGCCGTGTTAGTCTGGTGTAGCTGAAACAAAATACAGGACTATGTAGCACTTTAAGACTAACAAGATGGTTTATTATTAACCATCTTGTTAGTCTTTAAAGTGCTACATAGTCCTGTATTTTGTTACTGAAAGTTAGTAATTCTTCATAACATGGAGGGGCATATGGAAGGAGTTTTAGAAGAATACGGATATAAAATTAGAGGGCAGAAGTTATTTGTCTGAATCAGAGAGAGGCTTCTTCAGCTATAACAACAAATCATAAATTAGTACTAACTTCACTGAAAGCAAATATTGTTCAAAAGTAAATAGGACATGTACTACATTTGATAAAAATAATTGATCAAAGTAACAGATTCCTTTTTTGGACTAGGGAGGTAAACGAGTGGTCGAATAGATGATTAACCGATAAGCCTAGGCTTATCAGTTAATCTTCTCTACTACTCCAATTCTGCTCCCCCCCCCCCCTTGCTGCCTCTGTATCAGCAAGGAGGGGGAAGCAGGAGCCGGTGCTGAGGGGAGCCAGCTTAAAAGCCAGTTCCCCCAGCACCGGTACAGCTGTCTCCTGCTGCCTCTACCAAAACCATCCGCACAGGGTGAGGGGAAAGGGCAAGGGAGGCTGCTGCAAAGCAAGCTCTGCCCACGGCTCCCCACGGACAGGTTGCTTCATGGCAGCAGCCCGTCTGCAGAGGGTCCAAGCTCCCTTCCCTGCAGGGGCTCTGGAGCAGCCTTTGTCTGCGGGGAGCTCAGATCCACCACGGACAGGGCCTTCTGCCAGAGCAGCCTCTGTCAACAGCCAGCCCAGGCCTCCATGGACAGAGTCGGAGTAAGAAGTCCTCCAGCTTGACAGTAGTTCGACATTATTTCAAAATAACTGCCAGCTGCGTACACGTGGACTATGTTATTTCGAAATAATGTTGCTGCGTAGACATACCCTTAGTCTGTATCTGCAAAAACAATAAGTCGTCCTGTGGTACCTCAAAGACTAACCCAATGGGTTTTTGCCCACAAAGGCTTATGCCCAAACAAATGTTAGTCTTTAAGATACCACGAGACTTCTCGTTGTTTTTAAAAGTACAGGTACACAAGACAATAAAAAATTTAGAAAATCATGAAGTAATTAAAAAATACCCTTTTATACCTTATTCTAAATATATACACTTCAAAATTAATTTCACAGAAACTACACGATAATATAAAATTCACTGTCTGAATCTGGTACTACAACATCATAAGACAGAGCATTAGGCTCCCATTGCAACAAAATCCTGGATGTCAGCCCATGGTTCGTAACAGCTTTTTAATTATAATACTTCATTTATCTGCTTATTACTTACTTATGGAGTTATAACTGTATTGCATATTGTAATTACTTAATAATGATGTACCATTGGCAGAAAATGTTTAATGAACAATTACATTGTATTGTATATTCATTTAAAAAAAAACCTACTGTGATCGGCAGGCATTACTCTTTTTTTTGTATTTTGTTTTCACAGATGCATTTGACTTCTTGTCTTTTTGTTCTGCCATGTTCTGGTCAGAAGAATCCTTGTGAACTGTAGTATTCCCAAGTTCAGCATTTTCAGAATGTGAACAATCAATCATATCTGTTCTTTGATTAATTTGAGTAGCTGTCTGCTGCAGAGATTTAGCGGAGGCTTTTTTCCTTTCACCAGTATTCTCTGGATAGTTTATGAGATTCTGTAACGGTTCTTTAGATTTTGCAGGAGTTTTGATATATACATTACCAGAGGATTCTAGTGAATGAATGACATTTTTAAGTTTGACGGACTGATGGGATTTATGTAATATGGGAGTCTGTGATTCCTGTTGCAATGAAGGGGCATTGACTTTGTTTGACTTTAAAAGCTCCCTTTCGTTGACCTCCTCTATAGGCTCACTGTCAGAACTCTCCCCTGAGATTAGCACCCTTGTTTTTCTACTAGTGGATTTAAGGGCAGATTTTCTAACTTTGTTTCTTTGGTTTTCTACCAGTTTTTTAGACGATGCAACTTTTGAAAGTTTCTGCTTAGCAGTTTGTTTTTTGTGGGATGAACATAGAGCAGTTTTTAAAATAGAGCGGGGAGGTTCTGGAGAACTATGATCCTCTTCTGAAGATGCAATCTTTTCTTGAGGCTGCTCAGTAGTATTACAAGGTCCAAAGGAATCTTCATGAGCTATTTCTGTTGGCTTATGTTGTTCTGTATCGGAAGTCTCTGTGTCTGATTCGGAAATTAAAAACGTGAATTTTTTGGGCTGTATCTGTTTCAGGACCGGGGACTTTTTTTCATTTGGGGTTCTTGTGGATCTCTGTCCATGCGTATGCTTTTTACTCTCTTCTGCCAACATACAAAAAAGCACATATTAATTCATTTCCTTTTAAAAAACTGCATGAATAATTTATATACACAAAACTATATTATATTAACAACTGAAATATCATCCACACATTTTTCTCTGGTGGGTGGTTTTTACTTAAGGCTCCAAAAGCAGAAGCAGCACCTTCTGATGTGTACTCTGCATACAGTTGTAAATATTCAGTGTACCACATTTAGTTCACCTACTGAGCCTTAATCTAGAAAAAGTTGCCGCAACTTTTATCCTCACTCAACTGCTTCCCAGTCAACTTTAAACTCTTCCTGTTAATTAGCTCTATCCCGCTATTCCTTGTAGCTCTGTCTCACTGTCACTTAAATGCTGATTCCCTGCAGACACAACACATGTCATACAACCTTAGGGCTGGAAGAGAACTCAGGAGATCATTGAGTCCAGCCCCCTGCCCAAAGCAGGATCAATCCCAACTAAATCAACCCAGCCAGGGCTTTGTCAAGTCAGGACTTAAAAACCTCTAGGGATGGAGATTCCATCACCTCCCTAAGTAACCCATTCCAGTACTTCACCACCCTCCTACTGAAATATCTCTAACTCCTTCCCACAAAGTTGGAAGTGAAACACAGACGTTACAGTCTTCCTTATTTGCCTTGAAAATATGGAAGCAAGTAATCACTGCTACCTTCCGATAGCACCACACTATTGCCTCTCTTACTGCCATATGCACACACCGCACATTTCTCAGTTGATCCCTCCATCTCAGTCAAAGGTCTCCCAATTTGCCTTCCAACTGTTGAATAATCATAAAAATACTCAGAAAGAAGGGGACCTAAGAATATTTTCCTCTGTTGCCCAATAAAGCATCCCCTGGAATAAATCAAAACATTCCCAAAGAGATCATTAATAGTAGCATCATTTTAAACCAAAACAAAAAATTCAGTTAAGAACAGGCAAATCAAAGGTAGAAAAAGCTCTATTGCTAAGGGTTTTTTTTAGTCATAATTCAATTATCAACATTTGCCTTTGCAAGTATAAATATCCAATGATTCTTTACCTCGATTGTTTTTTTCTAAATGACTTACCTATGTGAGGACCGCTTTGCCTTACAGATTTAAGAGTATTTTCCTTTTTTTCAGTCAAAACTAGATTTACATCCAAAGAATTTTGTGACTCGTCTTGTATCCCTTCAGCAACATTACATGGATCCATTTTCGACTGTTCCATTCGAGTCTGTTTAACGGTTACTTCATTCTGTGCCCTTCTATCCTTGCGTTTCTTGCTTTCTCGTACAACTGCCTTTTTCCTTTCAGAAGGTTGAGGTTTTGGCACAGGCTTTGCTAAAGCCTGTTTCTCTACTTTTTTGTTCTTTTTTGGAATTGAAAACCAGGATGTAAAAGAAAAACCATCTGATTCATCAATTAGAAACTCACACTCATCTTCCATTCCTAAATCTAAATCTTTTACAGGAGAAGGTGATGCCGGTGGTATTGAGCTTGAATGCCTAAGGATAAAAGTACAAAAAAGGGTTGTTTTCTCATGTAATTTGGTTCAGAAAATAAAGAAAATAGTTTTGAAAATGAATGAAACAAAATATTGAAAGAAAGATACATGCCTAGAATGTTTTAGGTTATTTACCAACTATATAATATCTGGTGAAAATCACCAATAATTTGAGCATTGTGCACCTGTACAATTTGTCCTTTTCACATATTGGCACAACAATCGCTTTCTTTCAGTCTGTTGGAACTTCCCCAGTGTTCCACGAATTATTGAAAATCAGCATTAATGGTCCAGCAATCTGCTCAGCCAGCTTTTAAAACTCTTGGGTGAGAGTAATCTGCACCTACTGATTTAAAACTGTGTCTAGCTTTAGTAGCTCTGTTTAACATCCTCCTAAGACACTAATGGTAAAAAAAAGCTGTTAGAAACACTACAGTTGAATGGTTGGAAGTTGGAATCATATCATAGAATCGTAGAATCAGAACTGGAAGAGACCTCAGAAGGTCATCAAGTCCAGCCCTCTGCTCTAGGCAGGACCAATTCCAACTAAATCAACCCGACCAGGGCTTTGTCAAGCCAAGACTTAAATACCTCTAGGGATGGAGACTCCACTACTTTCCTAGGTAACCCATCCCAGTGCTTCACCACCCTCCTAGGGAAATAGTTTTTCCTAATATCCAACCTGGACCTCTCCCACCACAACTTGAGACCATTGCTCCTTGTTCTACCATCTGTCACTACTGAAAACAGCCTCTCTCCATCCTCTTTGGAACCTCCCTTCAGGACGTTGAAGGCTGCTATCAAATCCCCCCTCACTCTTCGCTTCTGCAGACTAAACAGGCCCAACTCCCTCAGCCGCTCCTCATAGATCATATGCTCCAGCCTCCTAAACATTTTGGTTGCCCTCCGCTGGACCCTCTCCAATGTGTCCACATCCTTTTTGTAGTGGGGGGCCGAGAACGGGACACAATACTCCAGATGTGGCCTCACCAAAGCCGAATAAAGGGGAAAAGCCACAGTAAGACTGAATGGAAAGGAAATAATGTTAGCATTCATGGACTACAACTGCTTTTTCCCCATATACAGAACAGAAATATGTATTGTACACTTCTGCCATTTTTGCATTACTGCTAATAATTCTACCATTTTTATATAAATTGATCAATACACCATTTCTAGGACTTTTTTCCAAGCATGTCCTTAACTCTGATGGCCATATATTTCTTCTTTATATCCTTCGCTTCCTTTATCAACTTTCTACCATTCCTACATTCTGATTTATATTCACAACTATATAACAAATGGAAGTAAGGAGAAGTTAATATCACATTTTATAGCGGCCTTCATTTCCCTTCAAAAGTTGATCCATGTTTTAACCAGTATGACCTTTTTCATCAATTGTGGATTTTGGGCACCTTAAAAGCACTTTGACTGCTATTATTTCCAATTACCATTATCATTCATTTACATTTTTCTGATTATTTTTACTAATGAGGTGGATTGCTTTAATACATAATACAATATTAATAAGATACGGTTTAAATTTGTTGCTACAGTACTTCAAAAAGGAATCTGAAGAACAGCTAGCCAAAAACTCAAAAAGTAATAGCAAAATGTTTTTTAAGTACATCAGAAGCTGGAAGCCTGCTAAACAACTAGTGAGGCCCTTGGACAATTGAGATGCTAAAGGAGCACTCAAAGATGATAAAGTCATTGCGGAGAAGCTAAATGAATTCTTTGCTTCAGTCTTTACGGCTAAGGATACTGGGGAGATTCCCAAACCTGAGCCATTCTTTTTAGGTGACAAATCTGAGGAATTGTCACAGATTGAGGTGTTGTTAGAGAAGGTTTTGGAACACACTGATAAATTTAACAGTAACAAGTCACCTGGACTAGATGGCATTCACCCAAGGGTTCTGAAAGAACTCAAATGGGAAATTGCAGCTCTATTAACTGTGGTTTATAACCTATCCTTTAAATCAGCTTACTTACCTAATGTCTGGAAGATAGCTAACGTGATACCAATATTTAAAAAGAGTTCTAGAGGTAATCCTGGCAATTACAGACCAGTAAGTCTAACATCAGTACTGGCCAAATTAGTTGAAACTACAGTAAAGAATAAAATTGTCAGATACATAGATGAAAAGAATTGTTGGGGGGAAAGTCAACATGGTTTCTGTAAAGGGAAGTCATGAGTTACTAATCTCCAAGAGTTCTTTGAGGGAGGTCAACAAACATGTGGACAAGGGGGGAGCCAGTGGATATAATATACATAGATTTCCAGAAAACCTTTGACAAGGTCCTTCACCAAAGGCTCTTAAGTAAAGTAAATTGTCTCGGGATAAGAAGGAAAGTCCTTTCATGGACTGATTACTGGTTAAAAGATAGGAAGCAAAGGGTAGGAATACATGGTCAGTTTTCAGAATGGAGAGAGGTAACTAGTGAAGTCCCCCCCAAGGGTCTGTCCTGGGACCAATCCTATTCAACTTATTTATAAATGATCTAGAGAAAGGGGTAAACAGTGAGGTGGCGAAATTTGCAGATACCAAACTGCTCAAGATAGTTAAGACCAAAGCAGACTGTGAAGAGCTTCAAAAAGATCTCACCAAACTAAGTGATTGGGCAACAAAACAGCAAATGAAATTTAATGTTGATAAATGAAAAGTAATGCACACTGGAAAAAATAATCCCAGCTATACATACAATATGATGGGGACTAATTTAGCTACAACTACTCAAGAGAGAGATCTTGGAATCATTATGGATAGTTCTCTGAAAACATCCACTCCCTGTGCAGCGGCAGTCAAAAAAGCAAATAATGTTAGGAATCTTTAAAAAAGGGATAGCAAATAAGACAAAGAATATCTTATTGCCTTTGTATAAAATCATGGTACTCCTGCATCTTGAACACTGCATACAGATGTGGTCACCTCATCTCAAAAAAGATCTATTGGCATTGGAAAAGGTTCAGAAAAGGGCAAGAAAAATGATTAGGGGTTTGGAACGGGTCCCATATGAAGAGAGATTAAAAAGATTTGGACTTTTCATCTTAGAAAAGAGGAGACTAAGGGGGGATATGACAGAGGTCTATAGAATAAGAACGTAAGAGGGCCATACTGGGTCAGACCAATGGTCCATCCAGTCCAGTATTCTGTCTGCCCACAGTGGCCAATAAATCATGACTGGTGTAAAAAAAATGAATAAGGAAAAGTTATTTATTTATTCCCACCATATAAGGGGTCACCAAATGAAATTAATAGGCGGCAGGTTTAAAACAAACAAAGGAAGTTTTGCTTCACTCAGCACACTGTCAACCTGTGGAACTTCTTGTCAGAAGATGCGGTGAAGACTAGGACTTTAACAGGGTTCAAAAAAGAGCTGGATAGATTCATGGAGGTTAGGTCCATCAATGGCTATTATCCAGGATGGGTAGGAATGGTGTCCCTAGCCGCTGTTTGTCTCCACATGGGTGACAAGGAAGGGATCACGGGAGGATTACCTGTTGTGTTCTCTCCCTCTGGGGCATCTGGTATTGGTCACTGTTGGCAGACAGGGTACTGAGCTAGATGGATCCTTGGTCTGACCCAGTACGGCCATTCTTATGTTCAGACTATGTTAATTACTTGCTAAATAAGTTTTACTTCACTGCACCTTTTTTCATCAGTTCCTGTTGTCACAGCCATCAAGAATGCTGAGGAAAGCGACTTCTTTTTCTGTTCAGAAGGTACAGAAGAACATTTTGTTCTTTTCTCTGGAACTATCTTCTCTTGTGTTGTTACCTGGGGACCTTCCGACCTTTGAATTTCCGTCTGTCTCTCCATAATTGCTGAAGTTGCTTTTTCATCAAGACTTAATCTACATATAAGAAAATAGTTTTTAGATCTGATACTATTAATCTCTAAATGGACTTTAAGTTTCTCCAGTTTACATGATCATATTTTAATAACTTTTTAAAGAAAATGTCATAAAGTTCAGATCAAATATTCTAGCAAGCAACTTAAAATTTAGGCTTCCAGGTGATTTTTTTTTTTTTAGCAAAGCTACATTTCTATTTCCATGACACACTGATGTAGAGTCAAACATTAAGTTCTTTTATGTCAGAGACAGCAGTGCGGGGCAGCAGGTAGCTCCCCAGAAGCCAGTGCACCCTGGGAGCCAGCTCCCCACAAGTACTGGCTCCTGCCTGCCACCCTGCGCTACTGCCTCTGTGTTAGAGGCAGCAGCGCAGGGCGGCAGGCAGCTCCCCAGGAGTTGGTGCACACAAAAAGCCAGATTTTAAGCCGGTTCCCCTGCGTGGACCAGCTCCCGCCTGCCACACCACTGATACGGAGGCAGCAACACAGGGTGGCAGCTGGCTCCCCAGGAGTAGGGCGAGAGCCTGCATGTAAATGGCACAGTTATACACTCACATCCCTATCCAATACTCACTTGTCTTTAATTTAACTGTGGGCACTGAAGACTGCTGTACTTGGAATTTTAAAATATTTTTAAATATTTTTTCTGTAGATTTAGCAAGTGAAGCAACTTACAAGTGTACAGATGTTTCTGCTTCCTCAACAAGAAGAACGGGTGATCCAGTGATCTCGTAATTATCCTCATCAGCATCAAAGATGCCAGCAGGGACTGGTCTTGACCTTTCAACATCTTTTAATATACTATTTGTTTTTTCATTAGTACCAACAGGATCACCGGCATCAACAAAGTCATCTTCACTTGAGTTTTTATCTTCTTTTAACACACACCTCTCATTTTTGTTAGAATTAACTACGGCATCAAGTATTATAGGTGTCTGATGGGCTTCAGTTGACTGTCCTGCTATAGATATTAAATAGCATTAGCTTTATCTCAGAAAGGGTAAAAATCACAAGAAATAATTACCACAAAAAAATTCATAATGCAACGTTAATATCACCCACCTGAACTGCTGACTGATTTTACTGGTGATGCAACTACAGAGGATGTAGAATTAAATGTCTTCTTCACAGAGTTAAATAAACCTGAATTCAGCTGAAATGTTTGACAGTGAAGAGTGGGAGAGGTAGAAAAGAAAAGTTTGCTATGATATAGCAACAGTAAAAATATCAACAAATATAAATCTTTACATCATTATTTTCTCATCATAGTCTTTTCTAAAATCATTTAAAAGCAGATTCTCAAAATAATTTAACACTTAAATTTCCAGTCTCTTAAAATGGTCAGTACTGTGATAAATTAGAGTAATTATGCCATTGCAAACCTCTCTAAGATTCAATTCTTAGTCCTGTACGACACTGGGCAAGTTCTTTTTTTTTTTACATCAACATAGGTTGATGGAAGTAATTGATTTAAATGACTATTAAAAAAAACCACTCGCATCAATCACACTGAGACTCTGTAAAATTAGTTTGAAAACCTGTGCTACTAAAACTTTACTTTATCATTTAATCAACTAAACTACAAATGCTTAGGAGTATCATTTGATTTTTACAAAACTGCTATAATAAAAAAACCTAAAAAATTCGGAAAATTAAGGTCCAGATCCTGCAAATTCTTAAGCAGGTAGTAACTTTGCTTACTTCAATCATTCCACTTAAATGTAACTGATAGTATCTTAAATGTAACTATTTGGGTGTGTAAAATTGGGCATAAATGGTTCCAAAATCAGAAATTAAAATTGCATATTAAAATCTTATTTTAGTGCCATAAAAATCTGTGTTTAAAACAAAACTACTTTATAATGAAAATACAATACATTAAATAAATTGATACATTAAAAAAAAATTTAACATAGCATCTGAATTAATCTCCTAAGATTCAGATTCAACCACGTAAGGGCGGGATTTACAAAAACAGTTAGGAAATACAAAAGCAAAAGTCCCATTGACTTTGAAATAGAAATCATGATGGGCTGTTACCGCCTGGCTAAAGCATTTCAATTTTATTGGCTAGTTGAAGTTTAAGTGTACCACAAGATGGCATTGGTTGCAAATATGGCATGGGCTATTTATTGCCTTATTACTTTTTGCTTGGGGTTTTTATTTTAGGGCTATCGATTAATCAGTTAACTCAGACAACTAACTTGAAAAAATTGTGATTAATCATGGTTTTAATTGTTCTCTAAAAGGATAGAACAAGTGAAATGTACAGGCAGTCCCCGGGTTACGTACAAGATAGGGACTGTAGGTTTGTTCTTAAGTTGAATCTGTATGTAAGTCGGAACTGGCATCCAGATTCAGCTTTGCTGAAACTGACCAGCGGCTGACTACAGGAAGCCGGAGGCAGAGTTGCTCTGCCCCGGGCTTCCCGGAATCAGCCGCTGATCAGTTTCAACAGGCTGAATCTGGACGCCAGTTCTTACATACAGATTCAACTTAAGAACCCCAGGTGTCCCCAAGTCAGCTGCTGCTGAAACTGATCAGCGGCTGATTCCAGGAAGCCCGGGGCAGAGCAACTCTGCCTCGGGCTTCCTGTAGTCAGCGTTGGTCAGTTTCAGCAGCAGCTGACTTGGGGACGCCTGGAGCAGAGCAGCTTGGGTGCTGCTGGGTTGCTCCAGTAGCGCCGCTCCTCAGCACTACTGGACCAACCCAGCAGCACCCAAGCTGCTCTGCCCCAGGCGTCCTGATTCAGCCGCTGCTGAAACTGACCAGCAGTGGCTGAATCAGGACACCTGGGGCAGAGCAGCTGGGGTGCTGCCGGGTGGTCCAGTAGCGCCCAGAGCGGCGCTACGGGACCAACCGGCCGTGCCCCAGCTGCTGTACCACAGGCGTCCGGAGCAAAGCCGCGGAGCACGGGGCCAGCGGGACAGCGTGCTCCGTGGCTTTGCTCCCCGTCTCCCTGGTCTGCTGCAAAGCCTCAGAGGACGCCGGCAGCGGGACAGCCTAGACGCACCGTGGCTGTCCCGCTGCTGGCGTCCTCCGAGGCTTTGCTCCCCGTCTCCCTGGTCTGCTTGTCTCCAGCAGACCAGGGAGACGCGGAGCAAACCCCGTTCGTAACTGCGGATCTGACATAAGTCGGATCCGCGTAACTCGGGGACTGCCTGTATTAAATATTTTGAATTTTTCCAACACTTTCAAACATATTGATTTCAATTACAACACAGAATACAATGTGTACACTACACACTTCATATCTTATCACAAATGTTTGCAGTTAAAAATATATATTTGAAAATGCAGAAAAGAAAAATATTTATTTTAGTAACAGCACGATTAACTGTGACTATTTTTAATCATGCAATTAATCATGTTTATTTAACGGTGTGATTTTTTTTTTCATTATTTAACAGTCCTAGTTTTTATTACTCTCAAAATATTACATGAAGTCAAAATATTACATGAAGCCCTGGACTTGTATTTTTCAGCATAGATAATCATGTTAAATGTGAAACTTCTTAGTATAAGGAAACCTAGATAAAAATTTAAAACTCCATTAATCAGTAAGAAGCTAACTAAAGTGATTTACTTTAGTAATTTAGGATGCTGGTAAAAAGCAAAGGGATGTAAAAAAGGTTTAAAAACAGTGAGTGTGTAAACATAAAAATCCTAGCTGTTATACAGTTAACCATTTTGGGGGGGATCTACAGCCGGGTGGGACTAGGGAAGGAAGGATGGTGAGGGATGCCCCCACGGCTCCCAGGGAGCTGGCTGCTGCCCTGCACTGCAAACTCTGCAGTATAAGGATCTTGCAGCACCTGTAGCACAGAGCCAGCAGCTGGAAGTCGGTGTGTGCCAGGAGCTGGCTTACAGTATAAGCCTGCTCCTGGCTGTCTGCCCCGCTCCTGGGGAGCTGGCTGCCGCTCTGTGCTTTGGGCTACTTGTACTTCAGTCTGCCATGCTGAGCAGCAGTTGGCTCCCCAGGAGCACAGCTGGCAGATGGGAGCACTAGGAGCAGCTTATAACCCTCTCTCCCAGCACACACCAGCTCCTGGCTGCTACCCTGCTCCCAGGGAGCTGGCTGAGCTTTGGGCTCTGTGGTATAAGCCTTATACTGCAGAGCCCATAGCACAGGATGGCAGCCAGCTACCCAGGAGCGGGACAGGCAGCTGGAAGCCATTGCACACCAGCCCGCAGACCAGAAGAGTTTAACTGTAATGGAAATCAATAAGCTGATGCTTATCAGTTAATTGGTTAAATTCTTACATTTCCTTCTGCCAACATAAATAAAATGTTTTAAATTTTGGAAAAAAATGTGAAGATGATTAAAATGAATATCATGACTGTAAAAAGATATAAAAAAATAGACTTTTATCACTCCTGCTATGCATCCCAGGTCGTCAGAAGTAAAATAAGGAAAACCTCTTTACTCAGTGGTGCTCTGAGGATAAACTGATTAGTATCTGTAATACAGCTGAAAAGCATATCAATAGGACCCATATAAAAATCTAAGTAGACCACACTCAGAGATGTACTTGATCAGATTAATTATAGGCCCATAAGAATGGTCTATCTTAGTTGAAAACTGAAATATACAGAATGTCAGTAACAAGCAATGTGTATGCCTGTCTAAAAGGAAAAAACAAACCACACAACCCAGAACAGAGTCTCAGAAGAAGAGCAACTGACTTAGGCTTGCAGTGCTCAGACTGTACAGCTCAAAGTTACAGTGTAGACATTCAGGATCAGGTTAGAGCCCCGGCTCTGAGACCCACCTTACTTACAGGGTTTCAGAGCCCAGGCTTGAGCCTAAACATCTAGATCAATGTTCCCTCTTCTCCATCCATGTGCGGAATAATTTTTTTTCAATTTGCACCGACACAGGTGCACCATCACTACAAACAAAAACCTAACTGAGGGTGTGCTGCTGATCAGCTGGGAGGAATTTGAATCTCTCGAGAGTGGCCACACAGGCTCCCAGATTACAGGGAACACTGCAATTGTTTAGCCCATAGTTCAAGCTCTATAAGCACAAGTAACCCGATGCAACCAGCTATGAGTGTTTTACTACAAGTATAGACACACCCCAAAGCTGTGTCTAGACTACATCCCTCTGACAACAAAGCGCCATTATGCGATTATGCAAATGAAGTGTGAGATATTTAAATCCACGCTTCATTTGCACTTTCAAAGTGCCTCATTTATAACCCTCTGTCGACAGAGAATGTCGTCTAGACACAGCGCAAGAGCCTGCAGCTTGACCCTTTTGGCAGCGGAGACTACCTAGGACAGATGCAATCACAGGACAAAGCCTGCTAGAATGCCATATACCCTACATCTTATATAGAAATAGTTTATCAGTTGTCATACTTCAAAGACCCAATTATATACTTACATTTGATTACTGGGAGGTACAACACAAAGAAAGATCTAACGAACATAACTGAATTCTTTTACACTGGCACTCAAGCTAGCCCTACCAACCAGCTGCGGATGGGCAAGGCATCATTCACTGCTTTTTGCAGGGACTTTTAATTGTAAAAGGTTTAGCGGGACCAAAGCGGAAGCTGGGAGTGACAAAAACACAGAAGGCTGAACCAGAGAGACTACCAGGAAAAGTTATCAGGAATGAAAGCTGATAAACTATTATGAGAAAAAGTATGGAGCAGGGAGATGTACAACCTTTGTAAGAGACTATGCCCAAATTATTTGCCTTTGTTGTTATGGTAAAACAATGTTGTCCTCTGTTACAGAAGAGGGATAAATTATGCCACAAATAAAGAAAATGTATAAGCTGTAGACTTATAGACTCATAGACTTTAAGGTCAGAAGGGACCATTATGATCATCTAGTCTGACCCCCTGCACAGTGCAGGCCACAGAATCTCACCCACCCCTCCTAGAATAATCCTCTCACATATATCTCAGATATTGAAGTCCTCAGATGATTGTTTGAAGATCCCAAGATGCAGAGAATCCTCCAGCAAGTGATCTGTGCCCCGTGCTACAGAGGAAGGCAAAAAACCTCCAGGGCCTCTGCCAATATACCCTGGAGGAAAATTTCTTCCCGACCCCAAATATGGCGATCAGCTAAACCCTGAGCATGTGGGCAAGACTCATCAGTCAGACACCCAGGAAAAATTCTCTATAGTAACTCCTATCATCCCACCATTGCCTATTTACCACCGATAGTGAAAGGTCAATTAGTTGCCAAGATCATGTTATCCCATCAAACCATCCCCTTCATAAACCCATCTAGCTTAATCTTGAAGCCAGATAGGTCTTTTGCCCCCACTACTTTCCCTTGGAAGGCTGTTCCAGAACTTCACTTCTCTCATGGTTATAAACCTTTGTCTAATTTCAAGTCTAAACTTCCTGATAGCCAGTTTATATCCATTTGTTCTTGTGTCCACATTGATATTGAGCTTAAATAATTCCTCTCCCTCTCTGGTATTTATCCCTCTAATATATTTAAAGAGAGTAATCAGGTCTCCCCTCAGCCTTCTTTTGGTTAAGGTAAACAAGCCAAGCTCCTTGAGTTTCCTTTCATAAGACAGGTTTTCCATTCCTCGGATCATCCTAGTGGCCCTTCTTTGTACCCGTTCCAGTTTGAATTCATCCTTCTTAAACATGGGGGACCAGAACTGCACACAGTATTCCAAATGAGGTCTCACCAATGCCTTGTTTAAGGACACTAACACCTCGTTATCTCTACTGGAAATACCTCACCTAATGCATCCCAAGACCGTATTAGCCTTTTTCACAGCCATGTCACATTGGCGGCTCATAGTCATCCTGTGATCAACCAGGACTCCGAGGTCCTTCTCCTCTTCCATCACTTCCAACTGATGTGTCCCCAGCTTATAACTAAAATTCTTGTTATTAATCCCTAAGTGCATAACCTTATACTTCTCACTATTACATTTCATCCTATTACTATTACTCCAATTTACAAGATTATCCAGACCTTCCTGTATAATATCCTGGTCCTTTACTGAATTGGCAATACCTCCCACTTTGTGTCATCCGAAAACTTTATTAGCACACTCCCGTTATTGGTGCATGTATAAAACTTCAAGAGGTGCATGTATAAAACTCTGTCGAATGACGACAAATACATATTTAAGGGAAATAGTTCCCCACACCAAACAGTTACATTGTTGTTAAGACCACTCTCTCACCTCTTTGCTCAGTAATAAATCTTTCGTTTGCTTTAAAATGACAGGGGTTGAGCAATATGTTATACTTGGAGAATGTATTGTAGAATCACTAACACAACCTAAAAAGAAAAAAAAACAATGTAACAAGATAAAGGGAACAAATACATAGCTTGTATATTTTAAAAGATATGATTTACTCAGACCTAATGAGAAAAAAATTCATTCAACAGGAAAAGATATGGTTTATGTAGGAGAGGTTGCAGTTCTCATATATTTTTAGAAAAATCTTTACACATTTTGCATTATGATATGGACTTGCTACATGAAAAATCAAACTGCTTATACAACCAATCGCTTTCCACTAGGCATGATTGAGGAGAGTTTTCTGACATGCTCATAAATTAAAGATACTAATTTACGGATAAAAGTTAGATGCTTACTTTCAAAACAGTCTTGAATAATTTTCAGTGCATTTTGGCCTGGCTGTACATTAATCTGTTCTTTTCTAGAGGGAAGAAGGAAAAAATATATTTAAAGCATCTTTTGCTATAAAAAATTACTACCTAAAATTTGCATGTAGCCTGTTTCTCTCAGCATATGCAGAGTAAGCACAATGGCTGATATGATATAATGGCTTTTACATTGACATCACATCACTATTGATATTAGTTCATAACTTCTGTACATTTTTGGTTTTCCAAGCTTAATTTTCTGCATGATGATAAGTTTAGCTTGCTTTCTGAAAATTCAAGAGACAATAGTTCAACCAATATTGAGTATGAGGGGCATGAAAAAATGTCTTCTTCCCGCAAACCAAAATGGACAACTTTGTTTTACACTGCCTTACAGGTGACATGCCCTCATTGGGTAATAAAGCCAAGAGAATAGGAATAAATTGGTTTTTGGTATGAATATATGTTACAAGTTTTTAAAAATCAGATCTTAGGCAAGTAAGGTAATTTTTTCACTAAACTAATAAGTGTGCACCTAAAAGTAGACTCCCCAATATGCATGCCTGACTTAGCTGTATAGTAAGAAAACAAATGTATTGCTGCAAATTGGCAGAAACATCTGTAAATAGGAAAAGTGTTTATGCAAAAATTGTAAGGTGTGAAAGGACTGAATAAGATCCCCAGTGGAAACTGCAATGGAGGAATAGATGGAGGAACAACTGCAGAATATTAGGCCTTGTCTACACTACCCAATAGATCAACGGGCAGCGATCAATCCAGCAGGAGTCAATTTATCACATCTATACTAGACGCGATAAATAGATCCTCAAGCACTCTCCCATCGACTCCGGTACTCCACCAGATCAAAAAGCACAGGCGGAATCATTGGGAGAGCATCAGCTGTTGACTTAAAGCAGCAAAAACACCATGGTACGTAGCTCTAAGCATTTTGACTTCAATTATTCACATAGCTAAAGTTGCATAACTCAGATCAATCTCACATAGTAGGGTAGATCAAGCCTTAAAGTGCACTAAGGCCAATGAAGTATACATGAAAATTCTGTGAAGTGTTTTATCCAGTAAACAACCTATGTGACAGCAAGAGAGGGATTCTTATTTCCTGCAATGCATTCGACAGGTCATCTCTGTGATGCCTAGCCAAACATTTCTAGTTGTGGAACTGAAAAAGCTATGTTAGAAACACTATAGTTGCATGGTGTAAATACTTAGAAGTTGGAAAAGGCTGGGGTCTGAGAAGGACGTATCAATAGGCCTCGTCTTCACTCACCCTTTTACCCACATGTAAATCAAAGGGATGCTGGATGGGGTAATGCAGTAGCTCAGAAGCAAAAAGCAAAATTAAGGTTCTGTACACAATCTAAACGCTGGC